>NC_080714.1:16799258-17041758 GCF_019097595.1 Hemibagrus wyckioides | reverse complement strand
CATCGGCCATTGCGACTACTTGCTTCGTCAAGCCAACATCAAAGTTTGTCACGACAAACTTAAAAAATCTAGTCATTATTATTATTATTATTATTATTGTTATTGTTATTATTATAACAAACCAGGAAGCACTACAATCACATGACTCAATATATTATAGAACCAGTACATGAGATTTGGAAATAAGAAAGTAAAACAAGCAACATCTAATACTGTTTTGCTAAATACAGATCTGTAACTACCATGGGCATTGCTAGGCCATTCCATTTCTACTCAGCCCCCCCTATTCTGTGGTTATCCATAAATTGTACACAAATTTGTGATCGCCTCAGTCCTCTTTAAATTTCATATGAAACAGCGGCAGACTTCAGCTCTTCCCCGTCTTTCAGTGCATTCTTCAATCCGCAGACCATGGCATCACAGACAGAGGATCAGAGGACAAGTGTTTGTGTGTGTGTGAGATCAGGAAGACTTGTATTTGGACTTGTGCAGTACTCAAATGTTATACACATCTCTGCAATACACTGGAATGGTGCAATAAGTTTACCATCCTTCCCTGTTAGTCAAACCAGGCGCATTTCTAGGATTTGAAAACATCAGGGGCTGTGCCCGAAACATCAGGGGCTAATTAGGGAGAGAGGGTAAGTGACTTGACTTGAGCAAAATGGTCAATTACCATACTAGTATTTATAGTGCTGAGAATTTCTTTTTCAATTGACAGAACAGCCGAATGATGGAGTCGGTTCTGGCCCATTGTTCACCAAAGCCATGTCTGTATTTTAACTTAAGTAATGCATTAGTTGAATAATAGAAAGTCATGATGTTCAGACTGTAATGTCTTAGCACTTTAACAGTTTATATTTTATGTACCTCCCTAATGTCCCCCAAACTAGACAGTCTTTTGGGATATATTGCATTGGCCAAACATTTAACCGCAAAAATGACTTTTCAAAACAGCTGAAACCCTTAAACACAAGATGGTTTCCACTGAAGGTGAGATGGATCTCATGCTCCCTTTATACAGATTCATATACCATACAGATCTTTCACCATAATACCTGCTTATGCACAGCATGTGGTCTGTGCAGCAATTCTGCTGGAAATCCCTAATGCTCACGTTTGTATTAGAATCTTTTTATGCATATATATATATTTTTTTATAAATACCTAAATATCCCACAAATAAGTATTTTTAAAATCTTCTTTGAGTACTAAAATATACAGTTGTTTTACAAAAGAGGCATTCTTGTTCAAATTAATCTCAATTGCTATATTATCTGATATTTTTTTTATTTCATTGATAATATATTAAAACTGTTAGCGAGAAATAGCTGAACATGCACACCTCAGTGCCATTATGAAATACGGCAAACATGTTAAAACATTCACGCTTGTTACATTTATATATAAAATCTCTTTATTATTTAACAAAACTATATTTAATTTACATTAATGACAAATGCGTTTTAAAGCAGCTTGGAGGGACTTCTTCAGGAATGTCTCATTAAATGAAATACAGCTGGACAGTGTGTGCTGACACGCAGGAGTCACCTGAAAAAGAAACAAGCAGAAGTAGAGAATTATTAATATAATATTCTTTAATTAGCCAAATTAATATTTCTCAAAATGGGCTGCACTAATGACCATTTTGTGTTTAATGACTAATTATTTGTCATTTAGCATTAGTATTTGAATAAAAGCAAGCACATATCTAGAGCAATAATGTATTAAATACATAATTAACACAGTAAATGTTTAAATTGATCATGACAAGCACACCTACACTGATGATAGCATTACAATATGCTAGTATATGATGTCAGAAAAACATCACAAACTGACCCTAGAACACCACCATCTTAAAACCTGAGTAAATCTGTCCATTATTATCATTATTTGACTCACACGAGACTGGAACTTCGTCAGGACAGTGAGCACCATTTTAGCGAACTTCATAGATTTGGCGAAGTGTGGAGACTGACTGCTTAGTTGATTGGTGAACTCAGAAAAAATCTCTTCACTCAGCTCAATCTTTAGGAAGTGAGAAGTAAGCAAAAGATGGGAGAAGTTCAGCGAACAAACATCATTATAAAGGGAAAGTACTTAACAACTAATATATACTATATAACAACTACTACTAAAAAAGCTGCAAGTGGATTTAAAGTGGAAAAAACCTGAATTATTAAATTATATTATATTCCTTTATGGTTGTCCTATATGGTTTCAGTAAATTATAATCATTAATATTTCAATTTAAACATATTTAATGTGCTTCATAGCGAAAGTAAATTAATCATCGCTTACCTTCAAATCCAGCAAGTCATGGATGACTGACAACACACCCTCATTCCAGGAACCCACAAGTGTCATCCTGGAAAGGGGTAACTTGTTAACTTGACTTTAAATGACATGAAATGTTATGAAAACTTTAGAATTAAGTGTCTTAAAAAAAATCTTTCACTTACTGAAATACAAGAAGCCTGTGATGGGGTTCGAGGCAGTCTTTCACCAGCCGACAGAGCAGCTCAGCCTGGGCACTGCCTGTGAGACAAAACACTGATTTAATATGCAACAATCAGATGTTGCATAGGTTATGTGTTTTCTCATATGAATTTAAATTTTTTTTTTGCCAGACCTGTTTGTCCTTCCTTTATGAGTGGTTCTATCAGAGCCTGGCAGGTCGGCCTTGGGTAACGGGTGCACAGAGATGTTACGGCTGTGACCAGACAGCGGGAGGGTGGCTCAGTGAGGGAACGAACCTGATGGACAGAGCGAGAGCACAGTTAATCTACAGATCCCTTTCAGACCTGGTAGTAACATACATCTTAGGTCATCTGATCACAAGTCGATTTGCATGTGCACTCATCTACACACAACTTTACTACACAATGAATAAATGAGTCTCAGTGTGTGTATGATGTGTACGAAGCGCACACCTTGCCGAGTAAAAGGTTCTTGATGATAACTGAGGCTGTGCTGTGGCTGAGGTCTTGAGTCAGAGTCAGCACGCTGCTACAGAAATGTGGTAAACTCTGCTCAGGTGCTTCAGGCAAACACAACATTGCACAAAACACCTCCAGCTGCACAAAGACACAAAGGAAATGTGATCAGTATTAAACGTTACACACATTACCTGTGATTGAAAACCTAAACACAGAACAGTGTGTGTGTGTAGGGCATAATAGTTCGTACCTGATTTGCATCACATTCATGCAGCACTTTAAGTGAAGGCACACAGTTTTGATCCCACTGCAGCAAAACAAGAAGAGCATGATTGACATTGCAATTATTCAATAGTAAACTCAGTGATAATAAACAGGAAAGTTTAATACCTCTGTTCCAGAGTCCAATAATTCTTTTATCAAAGGAACAGCTGCCTGAGAAATAGAAATCCAGTAAATGTTAGTTTTCTCACAGTACAATGTGATAGGCTAGCATTTAAATAACCATTGCTATGTTTGTAGTGGGCTTGGAATTACAGTTAGGTGACTGTATGACCCAGTATTACAGTTTTCAAATGACAATTATTAAAAAGCAAAACAAATATGATTTGATATTTGTGTAGGGAAGATGCTCGTATATTTTCTTGAGAGGAACTGACAAGAGGATTGCTCTTGACTTTTAATAGTTTACTGAGCCAAAATAGAAATACTATTTTCTATGTTAACTATTTAAAACCAAGATATTATTTGACATTTATACCAGTAAAGCATAACGCTAACCATCTACACTACCAGTCAGAAGTTTGGACACAGTGACATTCATTTTTCTTCTGCTTTTCCTGTTGGAGTTTGATACCCAGATGTTCCCAATCCAATAGGGAAATGAGGTGCTGAGTTAAAATCTCAGACATTCATTTGAATATTTTAATACACCTTCTACAACACCTGGCCAAAAGTTTGTGGACAGGACACTACCATAAGACACATAATAATGTTACAATATCGAGAGACATTCTACACATCTGTGTGCTCCCAATCTTGAGGAAAACCCACATGTTTGATGGTCAGGTGATGGCCAAGATTGTATTGCTATTTTCCTTACAGGTATACTTGATTAGGAATTAATATATAAAATAGTTTAAAACGTATTGCAGTCACTAAATAACTTATAATAATGATAAAATAATAATAAAATACAGAGATAAAGCATATGATTGAGTCCCAAAATATTTTAATAATTTGTGCCCATATCTCTTTCACCTTTATATGATCTGGTAAGACATGTTCTTCTGGCACTGATCCTGTTGCTGAAGGATCTCCTTCCAGCTCGTTATCAATCTGCGTTGTTTTTTCATCCGATTCTTCCTGACCCACAGCCACCTGTCCGTCTTCAGGACCACCTTGGGCTGCAAGGTCAATCTTTCTCCTTTTGCTCTCTGGTTTATCATCTGAATCCATCTGAAGCTCTGGGATCTCACTCTTCCTCTTCTTGAGACCTGCATCTATCTGACAATCTGTAGACAGTTCATCAGTCCTATGTTCACTGAGACAGAGATCCCACCCTCGTTTTTCCCGAAAATCTTTGAACCGATCACAGAGGTCTTTCAGGCTCAGGACACATTCTGATGTGAGGAGTGTGTCTTTTCTAAACTCCTCAACCCCAATATCTTTGTAAAGCTGACAGATTAAGGCACAAATCCACGGATTTTTGTCAGCCTCCTGTGACAGGCAGCGGAGCAGAGAGAGTACACTCTCTCGTGGTAAGCCGGGGTGCAGAAGATGCAGAAAACACAGCAGGTCATGCTTAAACGTAGCAGGAAACAGGGAGACCAGTGGCTTACTGCAACAAAAGAGTCACAAAGAATTGCACTAGTAGTTTTTTGTAACAAAATGTACCTAAGGAAGAGTGTCTCTTAAATGAGGATACAGCATTAACCATCAGAATAGTCAAGCAGATGTCAAATATGTAAGGATGATGGGCCACTGAATTATTTGTAAAAAAATCATTTAAACCTTGGGAGTGCATTATGTTTCTAATATTTCAATGAGTCAACTATTCCTTACATATTTGGCATCTAGTATCCACAAGTCAGGTTTTTTTCCATTTCAAACGTTCTTATGATTAAAACTAATTGCTTACGCATCCCATCTCAAGCCTTCAAAAAGTCATTTTAGAAATAATAATTTTGTATTTGTATCATATTTAAATATTAAAAACTATTTAACGTCCCTGTAGGTCACCAGCTCTCGTTTAGAGTGGTTTGTCACTATGAGTTACTGTATATATAAACATCCCTCAAGTGTCTTCCATCTTCATGTAACACGTTTTGATATACAAAAGAGTCTGTCATGCCATCAGGTGATTTCTAACAACATTTTAAGTAGGCATAAGCTACACTATATTGCCAAAAGTTTTGGGATACCCCTCCAAATCAGGTGTTGAATTCAGGTGTTGGGCTTGGCCCCTTAGTTCCAGTGAAAGGAACTATTAATTTGGACCTCTTCCTGTTCCAACATGACTGCACAGCAGTGCACAAAAAAAGGTCCATAAAGACATGGATGAGCGAGTTTGGTGTGGAGGAACTTGACTGACCTCAACCTGATAGAACACCTTTGGGATGAACACCTTTGGGATGAATTAGAGTGGAGACAGTGAGCCAGACCTTCTCGTCCAACATCAAAAATTCCCATCAACACACTCCTAACCCTTGTGGAAAGCCTTACCAGAAGAGTTGAAGCTGTTATAACTGCAAAGGGTGGGCCAACTCTAACTTAAATTCACGTCCATGTGAAGGCAGATTTTGACCTGGCTCGCAGTCTCCATTCTAATTCATCCCATAGATGTTTTATCAGGTTGAGGTCAGGACTCTTTGAAGTTCCTCCACACCAAACTCGCTCATCCATGTCTTTATGGACCTTGCTTTGTGCACTGGTGTGCAGTCATGTTGGAACAGGAAGGGGTCATCCTCAAACTTTTCCCATAAAGTTAGGAGAATGAAATTTTCCAGAATGTCTTGGTATGCTGAAGCATTAAGAGTTCCTTTCACTGGAACTAAGGGGCCAAGACCAACCCCTGAAAATCAACACCTGAATTCAATGATTTGGAGGGGTGTCCTTTTTTCATAAAACAGTTGGCAACACTGGCTAGCACTGTCTCAGTGTTTTTTTTTTCTTGTGATTGGAAAGTTGTGAACTCAAAGTCGACGCTTACTTACGTAGTGAGAGTATGAGTTTCTTCATCCATGCACACTTCATCCTGACAAAATGTCTCCAATAAAGCAGATAAGGGGCAGTGAGGGTCCGCGGCTCTCTGCCTGAGGAACACTTTGTGAGCTCTGGTCACTCCTCCTGTGAGTAAAGTCTGGACTAGAAGGCGTGAGCGGCCACCAAAACGCTGCACTAACACTCTCATTATAACCGCATGTCACTTCAGTCTTCTTGAATCTCTAGCTGAGTTCATCCATGTCTATTCACTATTTGCGATGTAGGAGTATCAGTATCCTTTAAGATTTAACTTTAATCTGATGTGTTGCTCTGTGCAAGAGAGTTTTTCCGCTCTTCTTCTTCTTCTGATTTTTGTCCAGATCATTTTACCCCCACGCTGCCCTCTACTGTCCAATATTAACACTCAGTTTTAAGCTTTACATGAATGTTTTTGCATGAACAAGAAAATGCACACTATATTGCCAAAAGTTTTGGGACTTCTGCATCTGCCTTTACAGGCACAATAATATAATCAGCAGCTTCCACTCTTCTGGGAAGGCTGTCCACAAGGGTTAGGAGTGTGTTTATGGGAATTTTTGACTATTCCTCTAAGAGCTCATATGTGAGGTCAGACACTGATGTTGGACGAGAAGGTCTGGCTCACAATCTCCGCTCTAATTCATCCCAAAGGTGATCTATCAGGTTGATGTGCATGTTAGTCCAGTTCCTCCACACCAAACTCACTCATCCATGTCTTTATGGACCTTGCTTTGTGCACTGGTGTGCAGTCATGTTGGAACAGGAAGGGGTCATCCTCAAACTTTTCCCATAAAGTTAGGAGAATGAAATTTTCCAGAATGTCTTGGTATGCTGAAGCATTAAGAGTTCCTTTCACTGGAACTAAGGGGCCAAGACCAACCCCTGAAAATCAACACCTGAATTCAATGATTTGGAGGGGTGTCCTTTCTTCATAAAACAGTTGGCAACACTGGCTAGCACTGTCTCAGTGTTTTTTTTTTTCTTGTGATTGGAAAGTTGTGAACTCAAAGTCGACGCTTACTTACGTAGTGAGAGTATGAGTTTCTTCATCCATGCACACTTCATCCTGACAAAATGTCTCCAATAAAGCAGATAAGGGGCAGTGAGGGTCCGCGGCTCTCTGCCTGAGGAACACTTTGTGAGCTCTGGTCACTCCTCCTGTGAGTAAAGTCTGGACTAGAAGGCGTGAGCGGCCACCAAAACGCTGCACTAACACTCTCATTATAACCGCATGTCACTTCAGTCTTCTTGAATCTCTAGCTGAGTTCATCCATGTCTATTCACTATTTGCGATGTAGGAGTATCAGTATCCTTTAAGATTTAACTTTAATCTGATGTGTTGCTCTGTGCAAGAGAGTTTTTCCGCTCTTCTTCTTCTTCTGATTTTTGTCCAGATCATTTTACCCCCACGCTGCCCTCTACTGTCCAATATTAACACTCAGTTTTAAGCTTTACATGAATGTTTTTGCATGAACAAGAAAATGCACACTATATTGCCAAAAGTTTTGGGACTTCTGCATCTGCCTTTACAGGCACAATAATATAATCAGCAGCTTCCACTCTTCTGGGAAGGCTGTCCACAAGGGTTAGGAGTGTGTTTATGGGAATTTTTGACTATTCCTCTAAGAGCTCATATGTGAGGTCAGACACTGATGTTGGACGAGAAGGTCTGGCTCACAATCTCCGCTCTAATTCATCCCAAAGGTGATCTATCAGGTTGATGTGCATGTTAGTCCAGTTCCTCCACACCAAACTCACTCATCCATGTCTTTATGGACCTTGCTTTGTGCACTGGTGTGCAGTCATGTTGGAACAGGAAGGGGTCATCCCCAAACTGTTCCCCACAAAGTAAAACAATGAAATTGTCCAAAATGTCTTGGTATGCTGAAGCATTAAGAGTTCCTTTCACTGGAACTAAGGGGCCAAGACCAACCCCTGAAAAACACCACCTGAATTCAATTATTTGGAGGGGTGTCCCAAAACTTTTGGCAACAGTGTAGTCTAGGCTTACTTATTAAAAAAGGGGGAGGGGGACAGATATGGGTATTTTCATCAAGACAACAATTATAACTTAAATTCTCTCAATGATCTTGATCTGAGTAACAGACCTGATTTGACATCTGTTGTATTTCATGGAAAAATTAAGGGGGTCCAAAATTATTCTGAGGATACAAAACAGGTTGAAAGCACTTCCTTATTAGAAAGGATTGATCACATTTAATAATAATAATAAAAAAAAAAGTTTGATAGCTTAGAACAGTTTTTTGGCTTCAGTTTATCCTAAAATTAACCTTTACACTCAATGATGCACTTAATTTAATACATGCAGTTTAATAGCACAACTTGGCTCAAACACTATGTAGCTGCTGGACAATCCTGCACGGTATGGCATTTTGGTCAGTTTTCCCCCCAAGTTTAAGTGGGATTAATCACAGAACTAAACTGACCCTTAAAATAGAAGTCTGTCATTTTACACTTCAAGACCCTTGAAATTAGATTTTAAACATTAAAACAATTTTATGGTAGAACATCAGAAATGCTGGTAATCACTCATGACTTGTCCCTGATGGGTATTGTTTGCTGGGTCAAGCTACGTTTAAGATAATCCAATCTTGTGAAAAGGGATCAGCCTACAGGGAATCTTAACACCATGGTCCACACTGAGTGGTACTCACAACCCAACTAAAATCAATTCAGTTGTGTCCTGCAATCTTTCCTTCTTTAAACACCATATCAAGTTACTTCTTAAACTTGATCAGAACTATGACTAATTAAATACCACATCCTATTCTAATAGTTCACAGAAGACAGTAAAGCTAAATGCAACAAAGGTTTCAAGAAATTGCATAACACCAAACACACAAATGAAGCAAACACTTTATTATCTTATCTTTTTTCCTGGTCAGCAAACACTTTAAAATCATAAAATTTGATGCCAAGTCTTAATGTATATTGTAGTGTTGACCAGTATAATCATTTCCAGAAGCCAGTCAATAGGTTACATTTGATTGCAATCTCAGGCTAACGCAAGGTCAGAAAGAAGTCTGTTTGGTTTAACAGGAGTAACATGGCTCAAGTGGCAGATTTCTGGCCAGAGGTGTACCACTCTGATCCTGATGTCCAGCATGGTTTGATAATTTCCCAAACCAACAAACCTGGTAATCAGATGTGCTAACAGGGAAATTACCATATTATGCTGGACCCAGCTATCCCAGACTGGGGTTGAGCACCCTGGTCTGATTTACACATAAAAATGAAGACCTATCATTAAAATCTATTTTTGAAGTAATTTACAAATGTGCAAAATATTACCATAACACGCAAATATTCCAACAGTACATAAGTAAACAAGTGGTAAAGTAATTTTTTCAGCCTTTTTATAAAGTTACAAAATACTTTAACTTGGAGAAAAGCAAAGCTACTTTCAAAGTGTCCCCCATTCAAAACAAAATGCCAGTAACATCTTAAATCAAAAGCCAGATGGAGACTGGCCACCCAATGCACTAAACTGCTTGAGCTATTGTATGTTTAATCTTCAGAGTTTCAGAGATGCGCAGAGACCGTTAATGGCATGTCACAAAAAAAATCCAATCAATTACACAAGTTAGTGACCTCCAAGACCCAGTATACATGAACGTAAAGCTTTGCACATGTATCAAACAAGCTCAAATTGGAAGAAATCAAAGTCCTCATCACCCACAAGGGTCACGGCAAGAAGGAAGCTTAAAAGCTGCTGGTCCTCACTATCCATTTCCTCCAGCAACTCCAAAGCATTCTGTCAGAGTACAAACAGTAAGGTTACTAAAATTCATTTTAAGTACCATAAATCAAGTTACCAGATACTAGCAATTCCATGAATATAACAATAGAAAGTATTGCAGCCAGTTACAGGCTACTAGAGAAAAAGTTACCTTGGTTGCAAAATCTCTACGTTGAGGACTGTGATCAGGTGGAAACTCATGGCTAAAGATGCACTCTGATGCAAAGGGGCAACATCCATAACGCATGAAGAACTTGCACTTTATTTTACTGAGGGATTGAAGCAGAGCACAGAAGTCAGTCAATAAACAATGCATATCCTACTATTTGGGTTTTTGTTATAGGTATTAATTTGCTTCAAACTAAAGGTCATTGTTTGACAGTTGAAAACTTCATTGCATACTGTTTGAACAAATGAACAGTCGCAGTAAAAAAAGGGTGAAAAAAAAATGTTCAGCATGGAACAATTAAACCATCAATGGGGGGGGGGGGGGGTTTGTCTAGGATCTAATTTCTGCTCCTTTGTTCATGGCTGTGGGAACAATAAACATCTGCAGTAAGCCATCCTGGTCAGTGTCATGACTCAAGAGCCCACCTCAAAAACAGGACACAAGGCAGGAACATGCTTTGTATGGGGCACTAGCCGGTCACAGGCCACAATGCACACATCATGCTTACTTCACACCTAGAAGTAAATTATGACTGGCATGTTTTCAGAAGGATCACCTACTGTTGTGTTTTCGGAAGGAAACTCAAGATCCTTGAGAAAATTACAGGCCATAGCCTGAGCTGGTTATCCGGAAGAAGCTGGGGTGCCTAGAGCAGATGTCCATTAGTGTCCAAATGTACATATAAATAAAATTTAGAACACATCATCCATTTTCAAACATCGTTTAAGAATGGAAGTTGCTTTGGTTAATTTCACAGGCATCGAAGCAAAAGCATCCCTGATCACAGGAACATGTCTAATAAGGCTTAGACTTGTCCCTGATTAGGTATGGCTTGTTTAGGGGACTTAAAAGCCAGGTTAAGAACTTTTTGGCATTAGCAAATCTCACTGGGAAGCACCATGACTGCCATGTACAATGCAATTTAGTACTCAGATAGTGGGGGTTAGAAGGCAACATGAAAGACCAGCAATTAGATTCAGCTTTACCCATTATAAATCTTACCCGCTCTTGTCTTTAAACGAAGCAATCAGTGCTTCCTTTGGCTCACCCTCACAAATCCAGTACTTACTGGGAATGTAAAAAGGGGACTTCACTCTACACTGTGGACAGGCTCTGTTTAAACACAGTTCACTCGTCAGTTCAAAGAAAGACAAACATTACTGGCTGAAATAAAATATGCTTTATACTTACTTGGTGACCTCTTCCTGAAGGTCTTTGGTCTTTCGCCATGTCTTAATGCAGCCAAGACAGAAAGCATGACTGCACTTGGGCAGGATTCCAAATCGTCGCTCTCGTGCTGCACTTTTTTCATAAACCCTGTCCATGCAGATCCCACAGACCACATCTTTGCTTTGATTGTAGGCCTCAGATTGTCCCTGGTCAACTGAAGCTGTTGCACCACTCTCCTGCTGATGAATTCCCCCAAAGGCAGTAGAGTTTAAAATGGGTGGAAAAATGCCTTGCTGGAAATACTAAGGGAAACTAAAAGAATTTATTAATTTGGGCAATTCTTAACCTTTTAGGTAAAGGGAGAACAGTAAAACTATACCAATTACAAGGTTCATTACATGTACATGAGCAAAGTTGCAGTGTTCTGCCATCCTAGTAGTGTGTAGTGCATGAGGTCAGTTAACACTCAATCAAGATCTTTTACAGCACAGTACTGGTCTATTGTGCAATGATTACTTTGGAATGTAGAGCTAGCGCCTGAAGGGTATGAAAGAAATAAGCCATTGAATTCAAATTTGAGAATGTCTGAAATGCAGATAAAGCAAACAAAACCAATTGTAGCAAGTAGTGCAATGGGCATGAAGAAAACTATTACTGATGCAAGAACCTGATTTTATTACTAATAGAACACCAACAGAATTAAAAACCAAACAAAAGTGTGCAAATGGCAACAGTTGTGAGCAGTGACTCAGTACACTCTGATGTACACACTGCTGGAGAGCTGACCAAACCTGCACTTTTAGCTTGTATAACCAGCAGCTGTGATGGGAGCTGCAGAGCTGTATTGAATGAGGAAGTTACTAATATGCTAAAATTCTAAGGCACTTGACATTTAAAAAAAAAAAAAAAAAAAAAAAAGTTGCTAAAGGAGTCTAAAGTCAGCTAGCATAACTGACCATTACAGGTCTTGATCAGAAAAATATTGACACACCTGCTGGTCTGCAGAATCTGCTTTCTCTAGACCATCAGATGCAACATTAGCTGCAGCTTCATCTGCAACATTGCAAGGTAAATGATGGGAACCCAGGTCATCACTTTCCTGTTGCTGCGACCCCTTCTCTGCAAAAGAGAAAAGGACCATTCTCTGTTACAAAAGCTGAACTACACTCAGGAAATGCTGCAGAGCACATATTGTGCATAGTCCAAATTGAATTTACCCTGCTGGTGACTTATAGACCCTGCTTCCAACACAGCATGCTCTTCCTCCTCAGCAATATCTGTAGTTGGACGTTGCGATGCATGCTGGTGGTTTAGACCAGTCAAGGGTTCAGACCCTCTTCGTCTCCAGCTGTACGCACCGAGCACAGGGAGAAGCGAAGGCTCAGAACCCCGCCGATTAGCCGAAACATGACCTCGCATTGCAGAAGCATTGACAACAGGTGCCGAACCACGCCTGGCACCAGAAGACCCACTGTCTGGACCAGCAATATGAAGATACCTGCAATTTATAACACAGGGGAAAAAAAAATGCTTAAAAAAAAAAAAGATTTAGGACAAAAAGTACATGGAAATTAAACCACTCACCTGCAGTTTTCTCCAAACCAGCAACCTCCTTTTAGGAAGTATCTGCATACTTGAACTGAAGGCACTGCAGGAAATTCATGCAGAAAAGTGCAGCGTGGACCAAACCTGCATGCACCGTTTACAAAGTGCCTGCAATACAAACATTTGTGATAAGTTTCCATACACACTGCCTAAGGTGGCACAATCAGGGGGACATTTTTGTTTCACCATATGCATCTTTCACCTAGAATACCTTGAGAGGCACAGTGATGGTTAATATCCAGTGTATTTTATAAAAAGCATACGATGGTCACTTTCCAGGAGTCTTAGAGGCAGTGAATATTCAATTAATTTTAAGTATCTGATTATATTTTGATTAACAGGAGGTGAAGTGGTAAACAAAAAAACAAAACAAGTTTCACCTCAGGTTACAACCATCATGGGATACTTACAACTAAAATTTAGGTCAAAGACGTTAAACTTTCGAGCGATTTGGGGGAAACCCCGGCCAATGGAAACATCACTTTGGTAATTTTCTGTGCACGATTCCTGCAAGCTGACGAACAGGATCCTGTTTACAAGAAACTACTTTAAGAGAGACTGTGGAGGAGGAAGCAAACAGCGGCGTCATTTAAAACTAAAAACGCAACTTCGCCGTTTAATCATCTTAAAATATTAGATTAAAAGGGTGCATTACATGTACATGAGCAAAATGTTGCAGTGTTCTGCCATCCTGTAGTCGTGATACAGGTTAACCTGCGTGATGTAAATGGCTTTAGACTCGAATAATACCTGCAAATCTGCCTTCCCAGGTTAAAACCACGTTTGCCGGAACGCCTATGCGACATCCTACCATCCATTTCTAACATACAGCGTTAGCTTTAAAACACCGAAGTTGAACCTCTGCCAGGTTACTCAATAGCACCTGGAGGGGACGCACCCAGAAGGACAACGTCACACACAACCAATCAGATTCGTGAGAAAAGTTCCAACGTTTCTCTCATGACTTTTCCCACTGAAAAGAGACTGAAACAAACAAGTTAAAGCAACACCACGGCTAACAAAAGAATTGCTTACCTACAAATACCATTACGTACTCTCTGCTCTTGTGCCACCTGTGTATTTTTCTCCATTGGCCAGTCTACCGTACTCCTAGCTTGCCTTGTCGCTAATGAAATACACACTTGTGTATATACATATACATATATATATATATATATATATATATATATAATTATTGGGCAGCCAATTAAAATAGCTTGTAAGTCATTGGTCCAATCAAAACATTAAACACGCCCACCACGATGACGTCAGCAGAACCGCCACCTGCTGAATCTTAGGCCTAGTGACCTCTACCAATGTAGGTAGCATAGTTTAATTATTTTGACATAGACTGCTGTTTAAGGTCATATTTAGGGTGTCATTTCAGACATATTCAATGCCATGGACACTCTATTAACAGAGCTGTTGGGCAGCATGTTGGTGCAGTGGGCCATCTCTGCCACCTCATAGCTCCATTTGATCCTAAGCTTGGGTTTCTGCCTGTGCATGTTCTCACAGGGTCTGTATGGGTCAGTGGATAAATTGCCCAAGGTGTAAATTTGTGTGCATGGTGTCCTGGGCTGAACCAGCATCCAATCCAGGACATATTCCTGCCTCATACCCAGTGTTGCTGGATTAGGTTCCAGATCCACCATATCCCTGTCCCAGTTACTGAAAGCAAGGATGCTTCCAGTGGAAAAAGAGTAATGAGAAGAATAATAACATAACGTTTCTCTAAATTTACCCCTGAAATTTATTCAATTAAAGCTTAATGTAAAGATGTGAATTTAGGATAAACGCATGTTGCATTCATTTTAGTCAGGTCAACCAGCCAAAAAGTATATTCCTTTTATAATAATTAAATTATTGTTTTGAATAAAAAAAAGAGAGAATAAAATCTAACATATCCTTTCACCTGTTTCTTTCACATCATAAAGCCGATCAAGACGTTAACTGACATTAACTAATCAAATAGCATTTTATCAGGATTTGTACATGTAAACACCAAACAGTTCCTACAGTGTTTTGTACTGAAAATTAGGGAATTATCTCTAAAGTATATTAGCGTGACACACTAAGTCACACTTTATGTTCAAAAGTCCATGGACATCAGGTCAAAAAATTTGGAGTGGTAATAGGAAATCAGTGAAAACAACAACAATTAAGATATTTGGCTTTAATTTAGTGTTGACTGGGTATTGCGAATTGATACCAAAAAATACCAAAACGCTTAAATCTTCACGAAAAAAAGCGGTGCAGGAAAAGCACGGCTTTGAAGTGAAGCAGTGTGAAAAGTGTGCATGCATTCAGCAGAGATATTAAAAAAAAAAAAAAAAAGATTTCACATAACCAGATAAAAATCCCATTGTTTATACAGTTCATTTATATTGTGCTCTTCGGCTTTTACAGCAGCAAGTGTAATCACTTTATCACACAGTATAATCTCAAATGCCTACAAACCGGACATAGTTAAAATCTAGGGGGGAAAAAAAGGAGGAATATTCTATAGACATGAAATCAGCTGTAATGTACAACCGGTTTCATATCAACAGGGTTAATGTCTAACAACTCTAAATAATTTTAGGTGATACTATGTATGGGCCAATACATAAGACACATGACATGATTAGGAATTGTTAAAAGACTAAATCATATGTGTGTATGTTAGGGTAAGTAAATAAAAGAATAAACATAAATATGACTTTACTCCAACACAGAATTACATTGTGAGCTCTTAATTAAAAACAAAATTCAGAATTGTCTGCTTTGTATTTGTCCATTCACCTGTACTTTTCCCTTCTCCACAGGACCAGAAAGTAAATATTGATTTTTAGATTAGTGACATGCTGCTCTCTTACAAATGACTGGATGTAATGGGTCTTTCTATATAGTCAGTTTCAAACTGCAGAATTGTTGTGCAAGTCTTCGCTCTACTAATATGGCTCAAAATCAATATTTAGTTTCAAAGTACAAACTATTCCTTTAAGAAACCAACTGAATCTGAATCATGGAAGTTGCATGAAGTATACCTAAATTTTTGACAAATATGAGAAACAGTACATAGTACTGGAGAAATTAATTAACTCAGCAAAATATTTATATTCCATATGCATATAAGATCGACTGGAAATTCAAGCTCATGGTGAATTTCACATGGCTATTTAATTCATTTAGTAAATGTAAAGCAAGAAAGAGGAAAAAAACTGACAGGCAGTTACTCAAAACCTGAGTAATTCACCAAGCAAAACAGTTTCCCCATCTTTCAGATGCTACAGCATGGGACCGGCCTTTAATCAATAAATGTTACTAAATTAATTAATAAAGAGAATTAGAACGATCCTATAGAGTCCTGTGAAATCTGGATTTAGGTCTGTGCAGCAGCCTTGAAATATGTAAAATGATAATTATTACTACTCCCCATTATTTTCATTGAACGATTAATTCATTAGAAACAAAAGGAAAAAAAGATATCTATATAACACACATTTTAACAAAATACTGTTATATTCTGAGTCATGTTAATGTGCTGTTCACCAGCTGGAAACTGAGGTTGACCTTCACAAAAATCAAAACTACTTTTTTGGGAAAAAAAAAGCCCTGCCCCGAAGAAAAGTGTCAGTTTTCAAACACAGTATCTGTAAAACTCCATAAATGCCAATATAAAAATTCTATGGTATCTGCAGCACCGTGGATGCCTGTGTGCATAATGTCTTTTAGCTCAGTTTGGATGTCCTAAGTCATAAGACTTAATACATGTCTTTATAGATTTCTTGCAGAAGCGGATGAAGCGAGGTCTCAGATTCAGTCTTCTTAATCATCTGGACCAGCTGAGCGTTTTCTGTGACCAACTGTCTCAGGTCAGCCATCTTTTGCAGCAGTTTGGGGAAGAGGTGCACTGACTCTGGATGGTGAGCCTGGAGGTGTTGATCCAGAGCTTGGAGGATGCTGTCCTGAATCTGCTCGACCTGCTTCACATTCATGAGTCCGGGTCGGTCTGTATCAAGAGACAAATTATAGAGACGTGAGGTTTGGCTGATCATTTCTAGAAAGACAGTGTTTACAATG
This sequence comes from Hemibagrus wyckioides, assembly GCF_019097595.1. Classification (NCBI taxonomy): domain Eukaryota; kingdom Metazoa; phylum Chordata; class Actinopteri; order Siluriformes; family Bagridae; genus Hemibagrus; species Hemibagrus wyckioides. The sequence goes on along the minus strand of NC_080714.1, from coordinate 17,024,804 downwards.
TACAGTCACATGAAGTAGTTAGTACACACCATAAAAGATTTAGACTTTTTCAACATTTCTGGACATAGATAAATATATTTTTCTAGTATATATTTAATCAAGTGCCATTACATTTGGAGGAAATTAAGACCACATATTTTATAGCAGAATAACAATCAGCATCCATGGACATAAAAATCTAGACTGTTTGTATGCATACCTACTACACACGATCTTCATTGCTTTTGTGCTTAAACTCACCTCCACACAGTATGATGGCCGCAACAAACAGAGCCAGGTCACTATCGTCCAGCTCAAGGGCATTGAACTTCACAGCAAATTCAAACTTGGGTTCCATAATTTCACTGAAGGGTTTGCGCAGGCTCCGTAGAAACTCTCTCGTCACAAAGCCCTTCCCGTTGGCTACCAGGAGTCCGTCTTTATTCATGAGTGATGGTAGCATTGCAAAAATGGCCTCATGGACACCATACTTTAACAAAGTTACCTAAGAGAAAAGTACACAGGCAAAAGAATATAAAGACTGAACCTCTTCAATTCAATGAGCTGAATATAAGAGTGGGGCACTCTAAGTACATAGGAGGCGCTGAATCAGAATGAACCTTCTAAAAACCAAAAGTTTAATGATTACGACTACATTAATACCTGATCATTAAGGAAGAGCTCTACAAAGCCAGGGATATTTTTGGCAAACTCTGTGAGCTCTCGAACAGTTTCCACTGTGGTGCACTGGCAGCGGTAGAAGACATGCACTCCAATTTCTTTGTTTGGGGGAGCACCATTCAGCTGGTTCCAGACTAAACCATTCTCTGCTTGCCACAATGAGTCCATATCATGAATCACAAACGGCTGCAGAAAGAGATGAGTAAAGGCTGATAAATTAATAAATACAAATCAGAGTGTTCCAAACATCATCTATTATGTGTTTCAATAAAATAAATTAAACAGGTATATTATGTTCTCCTTGACTGATTTTAATTTTTAGCATCAAACACAAACATAAGCAAAAGCAGGAATTACCGGGGTGCAGTTGGTTTTTCCAGTGAGGATGCTTCGTGCCTTCTTCTTGGTCATATTGAGGTTTTTTAGGTAGGCTGAGTTTACGTGCTTTGCCAAAGTTTTGAGATCAGAGCCTCCAGGGCTCAGCAGACTCTTCTCTCCTGCTAGCAGTCCTGCCACCAGCTTCTTCTTCTCTGCCTCTGGCATACGGCCATAACGAATAGCTGTGGAGTTACAGGATTTAAATGATTTAGATTTCAACTTCCAACATGTTCCTAAGATTAATATGCTGCAAGGATGGGCAGGAAATAACACAAATGGAAAAAAAAAAAAGCTTAATCCTCATGTTTTACTGTTATTGCCTTTTACTTGCTCACTGTAAAGCATCAGACATAATTTGTATGTGTATAAAGTAATCATTTAAAAATCAACTACCTTTTCCTTTTGTTTCACATATTTATAATAGTCACAGAAAGTGGTTTAAGCTTTAATTCTTACAATGACATTTTTCATTAAAATCACTATTAAGCAAACAATGAACATCATAAAAATCCAAGAGCATCCAAAGTTCCCCACAAGGCAAATGATGTTAAATCAGCTCCTCTTACAACTCAACTAAACCCAGCTTTGAAACCAAAATTACTTTTTGGTTTTTAAAGACTTTATTTGACTGCACAAATCTCACCATCATGGGACATGCCAAGAGACAGACACTTTTGGAAGCGGCAGTATTGGCATTTATTGCGACTCTTCTTTTGTATTCGACAGGCCCGTTCACAGCGTTCATACTCTAGCTTCATACGAATGGTACGTCTGAAAAAACCCTGGAAATAAAATTATAATAATAATTAGAACAATAATTATGCACTTTTAACTTATAAGCATATATAATCTGAATACTTTTTGAAAAGGTTACATTTCTTCAGTCTTGCTGTTTAAAAATGGCCTATAGTATAGTAATGACTGGAATCCATGACAGGGTACATGCAGTAGGATCATTTATCAGCACTCGAACACTGTATCTACACTAGTGAGCCTCAGTTCATTTGTGTTGCTTGTAGTTTGCCTCTTGAAGGCATGTAGGAAGCACTACTGTTGTCACCTGTGGGCCTATGTTACATATACTACAGTGTATGATTTTGATTGTCGGGTGTATATTATGTACCAGGCTTTGTATTAGCTATCAGTAGCACAAGCTGTATTTTAATAGCTGCAAACACTCTCCAGACACACCAACGACCTTTGCTATTTTCTTCAAAGCTTTATTTTTCTTCAGAATGTGTATATATGCATTTAATGCAGATATAACAGGGTAAGATGAAAACACAGATATATGATACTGATTTTTTTTGGACTCAAGCAGTACAGAGGAACTCGCTGCAGATTTTTTACATTCTTTACATTGTTGCTTTTAGCTTTTGGTACATCATCCCATTGTTGAAACAAAATTGAAGAACAGAAAGTGTTCACACATTACACGCACACTGAATGGGTACATCTACTCTTAAAATGTAAGTAGCAGAGAAATCAAGCAGGTACCTTGCAGCCCTCGCAGGCATGTACACCGTAGTGGAACCCTGAAGCTTTGTCCCCACATATCTTGCACTCCACATTTAGTCCCGTACTTTCGGACTCATCTCGACCCAACTTTAAATGATCAGACAATGAGAGAGTGGAGCTCTGCAGCGGCTCTGAGACACAACGAGAGAAATTTTAGAGTGAAAACTAAGAATATTGATAGAAGTGCATTTATGAAAAGTTTAAAGAAAAAAGATATCGATGCTATGTGAGCAATTTGTCATTATATGCATGAACAAACATACAAAACCTAGCCATTCTATATACTGGATACAATATACAAAGCATACATGAAAGAAAGCAACATTATATGTTCATTAGTCAAATCAGTTGTAGATTTTACATTCAGCGACATACGATTTTGTGATAGGCAATTGCTAGTTCAGACAGAAGTAGTTTTGTTTTAAGCTTGTAGTCTGAGCAGTAGTCCAGTATGCCAACCAGACTGAAGAAAGGAAGTCTTCAGCCAATAAATAAACACTTCCCTAAGAAATTCTGTAGAAATCTGTAAAGGTCTTCTTGCCCTAAGCCAAGCTTTTTCTCTTAAAAGATTTTTTTAACAAATGTGTCTTAAGAAAATTTTCGGACAAGGGAGCAAACAGCAGAGATTACAGTATGCAAAAGAACCATAGGGTATGTACTTGTCAACCAGTGGCAAAAACTCCTATGGGGAAAGTCGGATTTGACAACTTTTTTTTTTTGGTTTAGTTCAGTATGTAGCCTAAAACAATTGCTGAGAAATACACTAATACAAATGCAAAGTGGTGGCTCTACACAGCCATGTAATAAAAAGCCAGCTGCTTCAGATGTAACTCCACATAACCTTAACACTGACTACACAGATTCAGATTTGGGTTTTGTAAATAATTAAACCTGGTCACAGGAGGGGAATGTTAATAGTAGAAGTAATAATAGGGAATGATTTCTTATATAAATAAAAGCACACAGCTGCAAATAAACAGAATAATTAGAAAACAAAACAATTCTTTGTTTAATATACACTCAAATGGCACTTATTTACCTGGACATGTGCTGGTGGTTATTGCAGCACTGCTGTTGTTCTGTAGTTTATCCTTTTCAGCTTCCTCTCCATTCTGAACACATTGATTGTCCATGGCCTCTTTACTTTCCCCTTCCTCACCCGAGGCAGAGCCGAGCTCCTGCAGCTCAGAGGGGTTCGGTTCTCCTTCCTGAACCATTAACCATGTTGTGTCCTCAGTAATGTGAGGAAAGTTGAGGTCAGGCTGTGATGACCTTTCATCATCAGTAAGCCCATCCAAAGCTACAACATTCTGCACGACAGTCAGCTCTGCCAGACTGCCACTCTTCCCCATAGAAGCTTCTTGCTCGACTCCCTCCATGGCTCTTCGTCAGCCTGCCAGCTAAAGTTTGCATCACTCCATCATGCGGCTATTACGTCTACCCTGCTGCTGAGAGGAGAAATGGAAGGGACTGTCGTTAACCGTCATATACTACATAATAAGATTTTTTTTTTTTTACAAATATTTTTTTCTGTTTAATAAGAAATACAAATGCATATTTAAGTAATTACAAAGTTATGAGATGGTCAATGCTGGCATATTCTTTTATCCCACATAAGACTGCCTAATAATTACAGTCCAACAACAGGATAGAGCAATATATAACACTATTTAATTCATCTGTACAGTGGCATGCATAAGAATTCACTCCCTGGGCCATTTCCAAATTTTGTATTGTTACAACCTCGAATCAATATAGTGTACAAACCGATTGATAAATAAAAAATATGAACATTTGTGAGCATTTTTATATTTCATCACTTCATTATCTTGCAAATTAAACTCGAAAACAAAGATGTGAGAAACATCAGAGACATATCCATTTGCCCATTTCAACCGGGCCAAAAACCCAGTCCATGGGAGCTTTTCTTGAGTTTTGATATGATCATGGTATAGAAAGCAAAATCCCTTTGGAGATCTAACAGAGTTTTTTCTTTTTTTTCCTAACATCCACAATATTAGCGCAGTGCAGTTTCCCCAGTACCAAGTCAATGGTGTTTACTTTAAAATACAGTATCAGTATGTGTAAGATACATTTGGACTCATTCACCCATTTAATGAAAAAGTGTGAAGTCATTTAGCAGCCAGACTGGTTTTCCCTCCCACCTTTTAGTCAATGGAGTAACCAAGGTAATGAAGAGCTACAGTTTTGTACTTTGTAAGAGATTTTGGTTTCATGGACATTCATATGGTTCTGAACACTGTGGGAAGAGGATGTGATTAATAGTTTTGATTTTATTATTTTGATAAAGCATTGTGTGGTATTGTGTGACTCACCTACAGCTTTAACATTTTAATGTATAATCATTTGTTGCACAATTCCAGTTAATTCAGCCTCCATCCTCCCACAGATTTTCCAATTCTATTAATAAAATCATTGGTTTTAAATAAATCATTATTTGTGCAATGTTTTATGGTTGGGGGTTAATTTGGCCCCATGTCAAATCTAACTGATGGAATAATAGGGAATAATAGCTTGTTTGTTTCTGGGCAAATCATTGAAATACTTGGGTTTTCTAATTAATCCACCTTTTGAAGACTGTCCAGTTAATCTGCATTTCACCACAGACCTCACAGCCTCAGGCCTAGCTTGCCATTCCTGTTTGTTAACAAAACTCCTGTTATTCAGAAATGAAATAAAAACTGCTGCACTAATAGCTACCACACTTTTTAACCTTTAGCAAACAAGATCTCCTGCTCACTAAAACTTACATACTTAATGGAGTGTAACAATTTAACACTTCTGATTTATATTATTACAACCAACTGAATGAACCTATAACCTTTAGCTGTAGATTGGCTCTATACAATCACAATTCCTTTATGGAAATGTGATAGCTCCTCAACTAAATTCCAGTACAGCACATATAGAGTACAGAAGTAACACAGAGCAGTCACGAGAAGAATGGAAACCCAATCCAGACTGAGACCCATGTAATCCATGGAATTTTCTGATAAGAAGATTATTGAGCCGTCTTGTAAGAATGCGTGTCTAAGTAATAAACATACTGGCAATTCTATTCAGGTATAAAGCCTACTAAATAAAGAAACACATACAGCAGTACAGACAGACTAATGTATAGTAAGATCATCTGTTCAGACTTGTCAGTAACCAGTCATACTAGTAACTGTACTGAAGTGTGTTGAAGGACAGAATCACGCACACAATCAGAGCGCATAAATCACCCTTTGTAAGGATGAAAGGCAAAACATTTGTACCTAGTCATTTTATTGTTTTGACCTTCTTCAGAATTTCATTTTAAGGCAGTGCAGCAGTTCTTTTTCCACCCTCAAAATTCACAATACCTTGACATCATTATACTTAATAATAATATATAATACCCTGATATGCAAACTTCTCCTGGTATGCTTCTCCTTACGTGTTTTCTGTTACAATGTGAAAGAAATATAGAAATGCTTTGAGACTTAAACAGCTGACATGCCTTGAGTCTCAACTCGGACACAATTCGAACTTTCAAGAAAATGAATTTTTCTGATTTTAAATGAAAATACTTTCAGCGTCTACTACTTTCTTAATAAGGAGTGCTGTACTATGTTTTGGATGCTGACTGATTCTGAACTCACCTCATGCCTGAACATGTGGACATGCTTTCATTATTAAAGCTGTAGCATAAGACAGATTCACACAGGGTTCGGCAGAATTCTACACTCTTTATTTTTTTGCATGTGATATAGCCGGACTTGATGTGTAGTCTAGTAATTTGATATATTACATACCACACTGTTTGATAATTTATTGATATAATAGACTTGTATGAGAGTATACAAGCCAAAATGTCAATCTGCTGGTACACTGTTAGTCTTGTCTTCAATCCGAAAACGCAATATCATATCATCCAGTGAATGTACAGGTTCAATATACTGACTGTTTGGTTGCTGTATTTATTGATCCATAAGTTTGTCCCATGTAAAGCATCTTGTACTTACACCTATTGCTATTTTCTAGTCTTAATAAAGTATGATTTCCTGTGTGGGTGTATGAGTGTGTGTGTGCATCAACCCTATAGCTGTATATATGCTGTGGAAGGTTTAGCTGTGCTGCTGTTTTTACACAGTTATCCATGTAATTCATTCTATGTGCATTAATACGCAGACCCATAAATAGGAATAGACTCCATGCTATGTATATTTGTCACACATATGCTTCAGTCTTTACCATGCTATCCGTATATTTACTCAGTGGATGGAAAGTAAAGGACATTGGTTGCGTATACAAAGAAACACAGGGTAAACACAAGGTTCAATGCCAGGAGAAGAGAAATACTGCACAAAAGTAAGGTGGAATTTAATATAGCAACCTTGAAAACACACTCATCTCTGTTATTCATACTGAGAACTGCTTATTCCAGGTAAATTGATCATGATTACTACAGAGGTCCCCTGACAACACATCCTCACTTTCTGTCTCATCCCACAGAAAGAAGAATAATTAAGGGATTTTGTTTCCCATTGTTATATAACAACAAATAGAAATGTGAGCTTTTTAAATATTAATATATGCGTGTTTACACAATAATGTAGAAATAGAAATGTCATACCAAAAATTCATAATATACAATACATTTCCTTACATTTTTCACTTCACCACCAGCTTGTATATTTTATAAGGCCAATAAACACTGATATTTTAAGACTAGGCTATCATACTGTGATCATTTTAACTTGTAACACCCCTAGCTACCACTCATTACTAATGCCATGGACTCTGAACACATGGAGAAATGCATGCCACTTTGTCTAATTGTCTTCAGGTATATAATATTTATAAATAAGTGTGTCTGGACAAACTGCAGCAGAGGACCTGCTACAAGCAAAGGTTCATGTCTTGAAAACAGTTCTGCTGAACTATTTTCAAACAAAAAAAAAAAGAGATGTATTTGGACACCACAAATTACCACAAACTACGTGTTGCATAATTGGTGTTGCCAATTACAGTTTCGACAAATCTACGGTATGAAGGAATTGGCTTTTTGCTGCACTGTATTTCGATTTTGATCCATTTGTCTTCATCATCTTTAATTCCCTAAGGTTATGAGGGTCCCTCTAACAGACTCTCAATTTCAAAATCCTCTGTACATTTTTTAAATAAGATAAGTCCATAAGAGAGTCCATAGCTTGGCTGGACCATGCACGGTCTTCTAGAGTAATTTTAGCTGTAAGTTGGGGTTACTGTCTTACCATCCTCTCCCTAAATTCAATTTCATGGGCAGTGAGATATCTGGCAAGTTTGTGGTGCCTTGCAAATGGCTATATTATACAAACTATAATGACAGCACTTGCCAATTTGTCATTTCCGACATGCTAACTTATATGAAATACCACCCCCTTAAAAACATAACTTTTTCACTCTGTCTGAGCATGTAAAGCTGATAAAAACTGCTTTGTTACTTTTATAAGTAACTTTAACACTGATGATTACCTTCTCAATACACTGATTAGTATGGTCAGTGTTGTTCAATGTTATGGATTTAGCCAAGTACTTTCTGTATATCAATTGCGCTAAAGCTAATACTACCATATACTAATTTAAAGGTTTATAAGATCATGTTGATTTGGCATCACTCCATAAATTAATATGGATCTCGTAGTCGAGACAATTATGTCATGTCATGTCATATATATGTCATGGCATACCTGTTAGATGTGGTTCCATAAACTGGCCACCTGCATGTTCTATAAGCAAAATTAATGTTTAAGCTCTTTGTTTTGGGTCTGTAGCTTTTGACCTATTCCATTGTTGTTTAATAATGTTGTATTCTAGAAAGCTCCTTCACCATAATTGCTACTTGTTATGTGAACACCTTTTATAATGAAAACAGGTGCTTTTTTAAATTAAAAAAAAAAAAAAATATATATATATATATATATATATATATATATATATATATATATATATATATATATATATATATATATATATATAGTGTATATACTGAATACTTTTTTCTCGATTAAGTTTATTTATTCAATTATTTTTTTATTTAAATTATTAATTTTTTAACTCTATTATCTGTTTTTTATGCTTTTGAATACATACCTTTTGGTTCATATTTAAAGAGTCAAAACATATTGTGTATGTGTATTTATATGGGATATATACCGAGGACAAGGAACAAAAACAACATTGTAAAAAATAAGTACACTGATCTGCTACTGTACACTCTGCTACAGTATTTTTGTTCTCCAATAACTCAATTGAAATACTTCGCTGGGTCTGCATCTGAACTGCTGTTGTCCAGCTGATGGCCCCATGATCATATACAGCAGAAATGATTTAAAAATAAAAAAATCTTTACTTATTCTACATCAGGATGATCAACTCGTCTTTAAACATATCCATAACTTGGCATAGCTGGGTTAAGCTTGTACCATGTAAACAACAAAATAAATGACGTTCAAATATAAAGCAGTACTAATATTAATACTAAGCAATACTAATAATTAGAATAGGCCATTTCTGCTCAAACTGTATATAAATATACCCCGATCAGGTATAAAATCATGAGCACTGACAGGTGAAATGAATAACACTGATTATGTCCTTATCACTGCATCTGTTACTGGGTGGGATATATTAGGCAGCAAGTGAACATTTTGTCCTCAAAGTTGATGTGTTAGAAGCAGGAAAAATGGGCAAGCGTAAGGATTTGAGCGAGCTTGACGAAGGGCCAAATTGTGATGGCTAGACGACTGGATCAGAGCATCTCCAAAACTGCAGCTCTTGTAGGGTGTCTGCAGTGGTCATTATCTATCAAAAGTATCCTTTAGGTCCTGAAAGTGGCCCTTGGAGACCCCACATCGCAACTTACATGACGTAAAGGATCTGCTGCTAACATCTGGGTGCCAGATACCACAGAACACCTTCAGGGATCTAGTGGAGTCCATGCTTTGATGGGTCAGGGCTGTTTTGGCAGCAAAACAGGGGGGGGGCAACACAATATTACGCAGGTGGTCATAATGTTATACCTGATCAGTGTATATTTAGAGACATCAAACATTGAATGGGATCAAATTGACCCAAAGGATAATAGGAGGGTTATAAAAAAAAAATCTGTGACAAGGCTGCCACATTGTTTCTGATGTTGATCAGGAGTCCCCAAGCACATTCAGTAAAAGTGTGGGGTCTGTTCCGGAGAATAATGCGGTCAAAACAGCAGTGTCAGTTTCCACTAAAATCAGCGAGGGTGGGTTTATGGCACAAGAAACCTGCTACTAGTAAACAAGAAAATACATAACACGGTAAAAAAGAAAGCCACAAAGGACAGATATCATCACGTTCACTAGCTAGCTGTGCTGATTTTGGCTTTTTATTTCGCGTAAACATTTATTTGTATAGTTCTGTGAAACAGCACAGAGTTTTACCCACTAGGGTTTTTTTTGCTTATTCTAATGCACTTAAGCAACTTTCATCCACAAAGCAAGACTAGCTAATATTGCTTCCCAAGCGTCTGCCAGGAGAAAACCGCAAACGAGAACTGAAAAATAACTTAACTAGCTAGCTAGCTGCCCAGCTAGCACTATATGGTCCAAAACATACCGGCAGAAAACTTAAGTGTGTGAAGGATTATTGAACTGAGGCGTCTAAAGCTTGAACCGTACAGCTTACTGGTGATTACTGTGCCCAAAGTTATTGTAAATGTTTCCTAACTTGCCTGAACAACACAAACATCCACGTCGTTAGTCATCAGCAGTCCTACCTGCTGTTCCTGCTGTCTGGTCTCGTTTAAGGCTCCCAGGACGACGGATGAGTGACCAACTTTCGTTTTCTGTAGATATCAACTATGTCCAAGCAGCGGTGGTGTGTATGTCGCGGTCGCATGACCAGAGAATAAGAAGTTTGAGTAGTATTTTTTCAGGTTGACCATCACATTGCTTCAGTCCACAATATCCGATTTGTTTTCTTACCAGCTGCTAGCTAGCTAAAGCTAATGCGCGTCGCCCTTTTTGAGGTACAAACTTATTAACATATAGGCAATAACACACTTCCGTTGTTCGTTATTCTGTACGAGTTGACCCTCTGTCTGAGACTGGGAGCTAACAACCGTGGACAAAGTATTCAAGTAAACTTTGGTAAAATCTTGCTGTGATTGCTCACAGGATTGACAGTAAACCACACACACAGCGCGTCAAGCGTGGCGTGACGGAGACTGGGCGTGGCCTAATGACGTACCTCGTCTATTATTATTATTATTATTGTTGTTGTTGTTGTTGTTGTTGTTTTATTAGTAGTAGTGGTAGTATTTGTCGATTTAATATTCCACATTATTATTTATCTCAGCATGTGGAGTTATATAGCTCCTATACATTTCATAATACTTCATCTTATTCTTATGTTTAAAATAACAGTACACATACTTGTAATGCACAGTACACTGCTGTATTAGGTTGTTAATTGTAGGTTGTAATGCATTTTATTTACTGATCACATGCAACCTAATCTCCCCCACTCCATCTGTGCTTTACGCATTACTGTATACTACAGGATTACGCTGCAGATGTCCTATGTATTTAGTTATACTGAATGATAATTGAAAAGTAGATGTTTTTCTAGTTAATTCAGTAGAAATTTCATGTCTGGGTATAGACACACGACCCTGTGTAGTGTTGATCTCTGTTGCTCTCAGCCTCCTCTGGCTATGGTCCTGGTTTTGGCACTTGTACATGTGAAGGCTGAGGATTCGTTGTTGTATTGTTTTAGGTCACCGCCTGGTGTCGCCTCGGCCTTACTGTATTTGCCTAGATTTACAGCAGCAATCCCTGCAATATTCAAAGACGCTAAAGCTGCATGTGTCGAAAGAATTGGGGGAATTGTTCTTCTTTTGTTAGCAAGCTAGGTGTATATTTTCCACATCAAAAAGTGAACTGTATACTCAGTGTTCTAAATGAAATTAGTGAAAACATCTATATGTTGATTTATCTCAAGCAAAAGAAAATACACTGATCAGGCATAACTTTATAAGCACTGACATGTGAAGTGAATAACACTGATTATCCTCCCCATCATGGCACCTATTAGTGGGTGGGATATATTAGGCAGCAAGTGAACATTTTGTCCTTAAAGTTGATGTGTTAGAAGCAGGGAAAATGGGCAAGCGTAAGGATTTGAGCGAGTTTGACAAGGGCCAAATTGTGATGGCTAGACGACTGGATCAGAGCATCTTCAAAACTGCAGCTCTTGTGGGGTGTTCCCGGTCTGCAGTGGTCAGTATCTATCAAAAGTGGTCCAAGGAAGGAACAGTGGTGAACCAGTGACAGGGTCATGGACGGCCAAGGCTCATTGATACACGTTGGGAGCGAAGGCTGACCTGTGTGGTCTGATTCTACAGATGAGCTACAGTTGCTCAAATTGCTGAAGAAGTTAATGCTGGTTCTGGTAGAAAGGTGTCAGAATACACAGTGCATGAAGGGTCAGGGCTGGTTTGGCTGCAAAAAGGGGAACAAGACAATATTAGGCAGGTAGTCAGTTGCATATACAGGATAACTTGTTACAGAAGTTGTATGCAGCCATGTTGAAGTGACATAACTATGTATCGGAGAAGGAAAGTGTAGTTGAGAAGACTATCCGAAGAAGGGAGGGGAGGTAGATTTTACTGACGGAGGTCGAGGATTATGAACCTCAAGTTGAATGCAACATTAAATAAAAAATATAATAGAGTGTTGGCTATTGATCATGCCCTGTTTAAGTTGTGACCCCAGTGCTTATTGACAAATTGAACAAAAAACACTGTACAACTAAATTTATTTAAAATCCCTTTCCCCATTTCCTTTTTCTTTACTTATTTATGACATGATGTAGGCAAAATGGTATAACGAATCCTCATATAGATAAACACAACTCCGTGTTATGATTATACACAGAATAAGCATCAATTTAAATATTACTTCAGCACAATAAATCATTTTTTAGTCTCTAAAAATCTAATATTACTCATGAATGGGTTGTTCTTGTATGTCTTGCATATTTTAATGGACATTTGTTTGCTTGTACCTATTTGTTCTAATTTAATATTATGAATTTTGTTTTTTGTTGTTGTTTTTTACCATTATTACTTATTAATAGTGATTACTATTATTACTATTTATTAAAATTACACTTTTTTATACTGTATATTTACAGCACATACAACAATAAAATTAATTCTCGGAAAAAAACATGCTAATTTTGAAGCCTCCCATATCCTGATTCCTTGGTTCCTAATAAGTACATTTTAATACTCTAACTGATATCTCATTCTTTGAAGTTATGTCTTAAGGCAATAATTAAAGTTTTAGGATGCATCCCAGGTCACAGGCTCTATGCCAAATGGGGCTTTACTAGTTTTAACGTTGCTAGTTCCAATTATATGAACGTGACAATAATCTCCAAACACCATTTCAGTCAGTCCAAAGTTGTTTGGTTTATTTTGATTATGGTTAGGCAGGGAATGTGTATTGAACCTGAGAACTCCAGGTACTTAGTTTGTAAAGTTATATTATTATTATTATTATTATTATTATTATTATTATTATTATTATTATTAAGTTAATTAAGTTACTTAACCACAAATATATATTTCATAACTTTTTTTACCCATCTTTCCCAATTTTGCCAATAATTCTGTAGTTGACTAAACACTTCTTCAAACAGTGATTCTCAATCCTTTATCAGCCCCTTAGCATTTTCTACCCTGAACAAATAATATGTACAGAACTCTTAAAATGTATTAGAGCTGCAAGCCAAATCTGTTGTTTTTGCTATACAATGAATGAAATTTGGGTTTGTGATTAAAAATGAAACATCGGGCAATGGTTTAGTGCCCACAAATATTTCTATTTAATGTCTTTTGTAAAACTAAAACAAAATAAGCAAAAAAATGTCATTTTTAACTTCCCTTCAGCTGGGTTCATTTAAAAATTGTTTTTATTGCATAATATAGACATAGGAAACTACTAAGCAGATAAGCCTGCTTCCTCTTCCTCTTTTGGACACTGACTTTCTTGTTTAAAGTTTACGAAAACATCTAAATTCGGGTAACTCTGCTTGTGAAATTTATTTTTATTCAATTTAATTAATTTCGATTCACTGAAATTTTATTTTTATTCTGCTTTTAACAATGGATATTGAAACAAAGCAGCTTTAAAGAAATATGTACATTCAGGAAATACATTTTAATTTCATAAACTTATCCCTAATGAGAAGGCCAGGGGCGATGTTGGCAAGGAAAAACTCTCAGAGATGATATGTGAATATAAAGTCTATTTTGTTGACTTTATCAACTGTTCAATGTAAACCTAATTGTAGCAATTGCAGCTCTTATCCATCTTTATGTGTTTCTTAGTGGCACCATCAACAGTAATCTCACTGATATTTAGGCTGTCCACATGGGGCCACCATGATTTCTGCTTAGGCTTAAACACTTTTTGTTCAACATCACACCCACTCTTGGGAAAAGGGCTTCTTGGGTAAGCTTGGGCTCTACTTGGAAGGTGTGCATCGGGACTAGGAGCCCTCATACTGGGCAGAATTTACATTCATGCATGTAGGGGCAGGAATTCAGATATGACACCTGCAGGACAAAGCAGGGCCACATAAATTAAGCACTGGGTGCCCCTGTGGAACTGTGTGTTACATTTATTGGATTCATCCTGAGTACCTTCTTTAATCTGGCCATGTTGGTTTAAACACACACACACACACACACACATATTAAATTACACATTCATAAACCAAAAAGGACGATCCGTTAAGAATTCTACTTCATTCTTTTTAATCTAAGCTGAATGTATTTTGAATATTTTTGGAAAGCTTATAGTTGTGTGAAAAATAGATAGATGCCAATGAAATAGATCATGCCAATGAAATTTGCCATTGTTTTATTGAAATGGTTTTAAGAGACAAAGAAGCTACTTTAAAAACATTAAAAGCTGTACCTAAGCCAACGCAAACATGAACCTTTCCAAACAAAATATTATTGATCAGTCTAAAGTTCTTTGCACAACTTGCCTGGTGCCTGGAAAATTAGAAAGCAATCATTTAAAAAAAAACTGAAAATCCTATGCAATGTAATGCAAGGTTCCAACATTTTGCATGGACTATGAAAGTTATTAGGATAACCATATCTAAATAGAACTGTTCAGCTACTGTCACACGTTTGCACCATGACAGCAAGTGAGGTCACTGTGAGGTTTCTGTTACAGGAAAAAAAGAACAGACGTCATTTCTGGTAAAGTACCTAACAACATCATTGATTGCTTATGTCTACAAAACTAAAATAATCAAACACATGACAAACATTTTGATCAAGGAAAAAGCTTTAAGTGACTAAATATATTATATTTAATATATATACAATCTGTCAGTTACCCTGAGAAAAACATATGTTAGAAGAAAAAGCTAATGACTTGCACCTTTCTAAATAAGGAATGTGATGATTCTGCATGTACACAGTAAGTATTTGTTGTGAAACGTCTGGTTGGATACTGGGAAAGTAGTATTGTGAGACCAGCCTCAAGGCACGTGGTAAAAAACACACACAGACCAATCGAGTCCAGTAGCCAACAGCATAGGTTAGTACAGCATATCTGAAATCTTTTTGATGTAGAATAATTTTGCCTTTTTGATGAGAGTTATTCTTCTTCATTTTTCTATACACTCCAGGGTTTTCTACATGGGAAGCTAATGATAAGGAAAATAATGCATATTATAGTGCTCTTTGTGCTTATGCTTCATGTCCAGGAAACAGGTTTGTATATAATATAATATAATATAATATAATATAATATAATATAATATAATATAATATAATATAATATAATATAATATAATATAATATAATATAATATAATATAATATAATATAACATGTTGTGTTACAATGACAAATGTACAACAGTGCTGTTTGTTATTTCAGTCCCGGAGATGGTGCAGTGTTATGCCTCTTTTTACCCATCGGATGGAACATGCGGTAATATTTTAGGGGAAGTTTCATTTAATGATTGTTGTATGAATCCTGCATATGGCTATCAGGATAAAAAAAATGAATGCAAGTCTTGCAGGTAAGCTATGCTCTAATTTAGATTCTGCCTTTTTTTGTCCTTTTTGTACACTGCATTTAGCAAGTGACTAAGTGTTCTTACAAACCTTGCAGGAAGTCTGTTATGCACACTAAAAATTTTCATTTGACAGCGTTACTTTATAAAGCATACAGTATTTCATGTAGATCGCTCATTAAAACATCAGGTTTTCTAAAAATGTGTTTAAAATCTATAACAACTGTTTATTTGCTTGGGAATTCATCTATATTATAAAATCAGAGAGGTCACATTACAGCACTGTATTGTGGATCAAGGTTTAGACAGTAGTCTAGTCTTTATTAAACAAAGTGCAAAAAAACACAAAGCCAAAAGTGAATGAGTTACGAATATGAAATGAGACTACATACAACGTATGAGATTTCAGAAATTACATTAAACACAAGAAATAACTAGGGACATGGACACAGATAACAAACATCATCAGTTATATAAATGACTAAGAAAAAAATAGCAAGTAACTATAGTTGGAACTATGCTGATAGAATATTAGCAGTGCTATAAAATGCTACAACACTGGAAAAAAGGAATACAATGCACAAAACTAATATGATCTATACATAGAAATCATCAACACCTTAGACTGGAGACATGAGGTTTTATACGGTTGTCTTGTCTGGGTCTCTTTCACCACTATCTCTCTGTGTAAAGTGTGATCAGTGATGGAACCTGATAGGTACGATGTACAGATTGGATGATTCTTTGTTTAAATCCCTCAACTACTCAGCTGTGTATGAGATAAATATGATACATGTAACTGAAATAATAGTAAGTCACTGTGGATAAGGGCATCTGCCAAAATGCCATAAATGGATGCATTTCAGTTCTGTGGTCTCCACATCCACCACTGCAGCTATTATTCATGCTATAACAGGTTGTAGATTCACCATGCCCTCAAACACATATGAGCTCCTTTATGAAACTTGTATGCTGTTGAATAGCCCACCATCTTGCTTGTGCTGATATATTGCAAAGGTGGCCTTGATGTCAGCTTGCCAAGCTTTAATGCTGAAGCGCTTTGCTCTAGGGTTAGTCACTGATATTCAAAATGCTCTACTGGTGGTCTGTTAGCACTTTCTTTCAAAGTAGAGCTAAAGTGTACAGAGTGAAACAAAGTACATCAGGGTCTATTGTCAAAGTACATCAGGCATTTGTACTTAGCTACACCATGTTTACTGCACTGTCTTATAGCCATAACCACCTTATGTACTGCACTCAAGCTAGTTTCTCTGTTCCAATTTCCATCACTCTAAGGTCTTTATTCTCCATGTGACTAATCAAACTGTGCATTGTGCAGCTACAATAAGTGGCAAACGAAAACAATGTGCTGTAATGCCAGCTGTAGAAAAATGCTCTGACTATTATTACAATTATTATAATCAGATGACAATATAAAGATAAGCCAATATGTATTAATTAATAATACATATTATTAATAATAATAATAATAATAATAATAATAATAATAATAATAATAATAATAATAATAATAATAATAATAATAATAATGTTGTAGACTGTTTATAAGGAAGGTTACTACTCACCTTAGGAAAACAAACAAAAAACGACAAATGTTGTTCCCAAAATCACACACGAAAACATCACAATTTTTCTCAGTAAATATATTTCTAAAGGTGCTATTGACATGAATTTTTTTTACCATATGTTGGTAATGACCAGTGCAATCCAAGCATGTAAAAAAAATCAAGTATTGAACAAATTAAACAAATTAAGATATGTATAATAATATGACATGACACAGAGAAAAAGTATTGAACACATGAAGAAAGGGAGGTGCAAAAAGGCATGGAAAGCCAAGACACTAGCTAAAATCAATCAGTAATTAGAAAGTAATCCTGCCCCTTGTCAGTGCAAAAAAAGTGTCTCATTAACAAGGTGTCACACAAGAAACATCTTAATAATAATAATAATAATAATAATAATAATAATAATAATACACCCGCTGTGTGTGTGTATGTGTGCTAACACACACACACACACACACAAAAGTGAACCCTTTGCAATATTGCAACATATTTGGTATGTATAATGGTATTTGGATTGTCTTATTATTCAAAACAGACCATGACATGAAGTGACTTGTCTCCAACATTAGTAGTATAATCTGTTTATTGGTACCAGAAGGCTGGAACAGAAATAACCTGATATCATGATTTCCATTTAAATTCAGGTTTCTCAGCATAAAAGTATCCTTAATAAAATGCATTAACACTTTACTGACTAGACTATACAAGACCAACAGTCTAATCAAAGGCTTTACCTAAAAACTGTCATAATACCCTGGAATATTTTTTTTTAAATGTGTGTTGACGTGAAGCTGAATGTTTTCTCACAGATTAGCTTCATGGTCCACATGGTCCGAGTGGAGTGCATGCTCAGTGACATGTACTCAGGGAGTGAGGCAGAGACATCGTGCCTGCTACGGCGTTGGGAGTTGCCTTGACCCTCACCATCTAGGAGAGAAACAAACTGAACCTTGCACTGACATTGACTGCTGCCCAGGTATGAAAATGGACATAAGGATATCTACAGTACATGGCCAAAAATCTGTGGACACCTGACCATAACATTTATATGTACTTGTTGTACATCCCATTGCAGATTTAGTCCCCCTTTACTATTAGAATATTCTCCACTTTTGTGGGATGGCTTTCAACTAGACTTTGGAGCGAGGGATTTGTTCATTAAGCCACAAGATAATTAGTGTTGTCAGGCAGGGATATCAGGTGAGGAGGCCTGGGGTGCAGTGGGTGCTCCAGTTTATCCTAAAGGTGTTCAGTGGGATTGAAGTCAAGGCTCTGGCAGGTGATTCAAGTGCTTCCACCTTAACTTTGGCAAACTATGTCTTGTGCACAGGAGCATTGCCATGCTGGAACATGTTTAGGCCTCTTAGTTACACTGAAGAAAAGTTGTAATGCTACAGCATACAGTTGTGTGCTTAAACTTATGGCAATAGTTTGGTGAGGACTCACATATGAGTGTGATGATCAGATGTCCACAATATTTTGTTTAACTTTTTTTTTTTATAACAACAAACACAATTCTGTCAGTTTCTTAATACCTGGATTTTATTTTAGAAAATGGAGCATGGTCTGAGTGGGGTTCGTGGCAGCTATGCTCAGTTACATGTGAAAAAGGAGTCAGAAAGAGGACGAGGACCTGCTCTAACCCACTTCCAAAATGTGGGGGTGTTTGTGAGGGTCATGGCGAAGTCGTCGAAAATTGTGACACAGGGATCGTCTGCCCAAGTATAACTTTTTTTTTCTCAGTGATGAATAACAAACATATTACTCATGAAAAGACAACAGTTACTACTGTTGTAGCAATGTACTCAATGACAGGATTGATTATTTTCTATTAACAGCACACACTAAAGTTCTTTATTCCCCTTACACCACAGCAGTTTGTCAGTGAATGCAATTTTTTTTTTTTTTAAAACAAAAAACAAACAAAAACTCATAATACTCTTTATTTGTATATAGTTATATTTCATTACATTAAGAATTTCAGGAATTCTTATCAAGATTTTCTGTTTACACCTTAAAAAGTGCAGGGCTTACAATCTCATTCCTGTAGAAGGCGCCATGAAGTGCACAATGATTTATAGAATCATTTATGTAATGATTTATAGAAATACTCTAATACTTTAATAATTCTAACATCATTATCTTATTTTAATAATCACATGGCCATATTATTATTATTATTATTATTATTATTATTATTATTTTAAACTACAGTAAAAAAAATCTATAGAGTATTTTGAAAGTTTATTATATTTAATTTCCTGTATAATTTTCATATTTGTTTTAACCATTTCCATAATAAAGAGATAATGTTATTGGAAGGAGGCAGAAAGTGGAAACAAAAAAATCAGATTAAGACGCATGAATGAGAAACCAACTTCAGCCTAACCAACCTGTTATCTTGTTAAACTGCTACACACCTGGATGGAACAAAGACACTTGTATGAAAAAGAAATATGTGTGAATGCATCTGCAAACAATTCAGTAGTTATCCTTATTATTCTGGCAGATTTTTAACGCAACTACAATGCAGTTTCCCTGCTGATGAGCTTTCAGCTCTGTTTGTTTTGCCATATCAGTGGACGCCTACTAACTTTTCATCTGAGCAAACGGGACTTAGAACATTACTGGAACCAAAAAATGTGTACACTACACATTTCATGAATCCTTGCAATTGTCTTGAAAAGAAGCTCAAATTTATGAATATAATCTTGTGTGTCACAAACTACAGCTTCCAGGTTATACCCTGCTTATTCCAGTCAAATTAAATTCCCTATAGGAGCTCCAAAATATTATTTTGGGTGACCAGTCCTTAAATATTTTGATGTTGACTCCCCTGGCTTACACAATAAAAGCTACAAAAAGTTTCCCCACCAACCTCCCATTGTTAAAAATACAATTCCCACTGGGGAAAAAATTAAAAGAACTGCGGTTTGTTAGTTGTGGTTTCAAGGTTCTGTCACAATAGGACTTAAATACCTATAGTGTGTTTTTTTTTCTTTCATGTTTGTTTTTTAATAATTAATACAATACTGTGATTTGGTTTGCAGCTGGTTTGTTGCAGCCATACTGTTATAGAAAAATGGTCATCAGAAATCAAAAATTCAGTTTGCTTTGTCAGGTGTCTATATATATAAGTAGCACTGTGATATTACTCAGATTCTATGACTTAAAGTTATTTTAAACTTTTGTATATGTTATTGTGTTGCATCCTTAGCTCATGGAGGCTGGTCTGCATGGGGTGGCTGGGGTACATGTTCAGGGACATGTGAAAAAGCAGGGATTGCAATACCTATACAGCAGAGAACCAGGACGTGTACAAACCCTCCACCATCTATTTCACCACGTGGAAATAATTGCCCAGGCTCAAGCACAGACACTCAACAATGCATAGGACTGCCTTTTTGTCCAGGTGAGACATGTTTCAGGAAATTATTCTATATGTTTATTATTTCAGCCTATGAAAGATTTATTACTTCAACAGAAAAATAACTGTGCCATTGTTAACAGAAAAAACATGTCTCCACAGTGAATGGAAACTGGGGGGCATGGTCAGCCTCTGATTGCTCTGTGACATGTGGAGTGGGACTACAGACACACCATCGTGATTGTGATAATCCTTCCCCAAAGTTTGGAGGCCAGGATTGCCCAGGAGACAATACCAAATCAGTAGTTTGCAAAGATCCAAAATACTGCCCAGGTGAAACACATTTATTAGAACATTTTTATTCCATTTAGTTTAATTTTGTATGTAATATATTGAAGATGCCTGTAGAGTACATGCAGAATTTTAACATTTTCTGCTCAAACATTGTCTCTCATTCTGAATATAAGTTAAGGATAATAATTGAGCACATTACCTTCACACATTACTGATGTCATTACAGGTGTGACCACCAAAATGGTAGGGTGATACAGTTGCCTATACAGATATGATTCTGAATGATAATAATGCCTTTGTTCAGGGATGGTTCTTGATGTCCCACTGCTGCTCCCATACTTTAATTGACTTAATGCTAGTTTATGTGGTATTATCCATGTATTGCTGAGACTGAAATCAACTGTCCTTGTGATACTTTATACTACAATACCTTTTTGGTGGATAAGTTGTTCTAACACCCACTGTACAGTGGACTCTGCTTAAAGACAGTTTGTATATTCTTATAATACTTAGAACAAGGTGCTCTTTAAGAATATTACATTATGGCAAACTCAGCAACACTGAACAAGAAGAAATATTTCATTTCCTGCAGCAAATGGCCAGTGGACTGAGTGGTCTGAATGGACTCAATGTGATTCACCAAACCAAAGGAAAATTACATGCAAAAATAAATCAGGGAGGCGAAGGCGACTGAGAGACTGTGAAGGCAGGAAATATGATGGAGCTTTCTGTGATGGACAAGGTGTACAATTCAGCTCCTGCTTTGACATTGAAGGCTGTAAAGGTGAGTATCCAACAAACATAAATCTGATTGAATTACTGAAATTATTATTATTATTATTATTATTATTATTATTATTATTATTATTATTATTATAAGAGATTTTTTTTTTTATTGTACTGTATTAGCTGGACATGATCTTCAAATACCAAGAGCTTTATGGTCAGAATGGTCTGATTGGAGTTACTGTAAACCTGACTGTGGTAAAGATTCTGTACAGAAAAGGAATCGGGAATGTATACCCGACATCTCAAAGTACAGGTAAAGCAAAATTATCTAATAAAATTATCTAATATATGTATATACAAAAGTTCTGAATTTAAACAACATGAAAACAAACACAATAATCCCTGTTTCCCCAAACAGTGATAAACGTCTAGAGATCTTCTCAGGAAAACCAGATATTATCTGCCCACCTTTGGAAGAAACAAACCAGACCAAGCCATGTCTAAATCTTCCACCGTGCTAGATCAGGTTTATGGTCAACACTCACAAATGGAAATGTTAAAAAAAAGCTTTTTCTACAACGTTTTCTAATGATAGTGGTTTCTTTGGTGCCTACTTTCTTTCTGCTATTCAATCTACCAAAAAGTTACAATGCATGTTCTGCATTTATGGCCGAGGTGTAGTAATTGTATTCAGGAAATACATTGAATAGATTTTTTTGCTTGCATTTCTGTAGGTTTTCCTTTTTGCATCATATTAATAAAACATGCTTTTGTGAATTGCAAGATTGGACAGCCTTATTTAAGCATTTTATGGGTTGTGATGTACTCTTGATATTTGATGTACAAAAATGGGACCTTTCCAAAGAATTTTCTAATACTTTTGTGTAAGGTGTACAAAATGAAAAAAAAAATCTAATATTGTTATACATTATCATTAGTAAACATCATACAACATTTTGAAGTTCAATTAATATTTAGTAGCGTTTTATTCATGTATATTATATTTTGTAAAAATTGAAAAAAGATGTTTGTCATTACAATAACTCGAGGATGTTTTCCATGTAGGTTTCCGTAGTGTAGTGGTTATCACGTTCGCCTCACACGCGAAAGGTCCCCGGTTCGAAACCGGGCGGAAACAATTGTTTGTTTTTCGTTCCTGCCTTACTTTCAATTGTATATAGCCTTAACAGTCATAGGTAACATCCCTCCATTGTATAATTTCTGCAGTGATTAATATATTTTCAGCTGGCAGCAATTTATTTAACCCGAACTCATGCAGTGAGCAGCTTCTTATTTCTCTATATAACAACCATGTTGGCTGACATATTCTAAAAAAAATAATAATAATTTGGGATCAATTAAAGTCATTTAGGAAGGCTACACAGTCTCTCTTTTTGTAGTTGTTGCTATTTGTTATTCTTTAATGTTATTCTAAGCTACAACAAATAGCTATATGTCATTTGCCGTTTGTTGAATGGCTGCTGGATGATAGTGCTCCGCCCTCTTCTGGTGTATGTTTGAGCAAACCCAGAAATCTGAACTCATCTGAGTGAATCATGAAGAGTCGAGGCAGTGAAAATACCCAACAGTAAAGCGTTAAAGGATTTTAGTTGTGTGTGAGTAAACTTTATATTAAATCAGTTGAACTTTGATTTTTATTAACTCACCAGGCACAAAGTGTGTAATATGATGTCAGTATTTGTTATATGTAATAACATGCTTAATATTTTCTTTGTTCCACTGGATTTTATTTCTTGATGTTTTTCGCAGCTTGAGAACTGGGCAAAGGTAGGGGCAAGCAGACTTAAAGCTACAAAATAAAGAGATTTTAATATAATATGAAAGTCACTGATGTATTTCGCTTTTTCTTTGTTGCCACTGATGGTTAGATAAATGTTCACGGAGTAGTCTGACCACTAACAGCGAACGACGTAGATTTTAAAATGTACTTATATGGCGGGGTGTTAAAACTTTTATTCAGCATCAAACTGAACATTATTGAAAGTGCCGCTAGCGGTCTTTACAGATGCCACGTAGTCATGCCAAGGTATCTCTTGTATACCAGTAGTACACCTGCATCATCCTAGGCGTGAAAAGGCGAACAAAAGAAAAGAGAGGATTAAAAGCGATCCATAATATGATTAAAAGCTGCCATAATATGATTATATAAATAATATAAAAATATAATATAAAAATAAATAATTTAAAGAACTATCAGTTACTTACATAACTGATATACAACGCTGACATACGGAAGCCGAAATAGCTCAGTTGGGAGAGCGTTAGACTGAAGATCTAAAGGTCCCTGGTTCGATCCCGGGTTTCGGCAGCTTTTTCAATTTCCACAGCTTCATTAGACAGTTATTCTTTTAGTGAATTCATCTTAAAAAAGTCGATCTAATCGTACAAATCCATAGTTTCTCTGAGACTCTGTGGACTGTCAGTAAAAAGCAGCATATGGAGGCCGAAATAGCTCAGTTGGGAGAGCGTTAGACTGAAGATCTAAAGGTCCCTGGTTCGATCCCGGGTTTCGGCAGGCTTTTCATTGCCTCAGCAGACATTTGTGAAGTCATCGTTTCTTTTATATTAATACTATAAAACTTCCTGTTAATACAGAGACTACATGCGGTGAGCAGATTCTTATTTCTCTATATGACAACCATGTCAGTTGACATATTCCAAAAATAATAATAATTAGGCATTTGGGATCAATTAAAGTCATTTAAGAAAGGCTACACAATCTTTCTTTTTGTAGTTGTTGCTATTTGTTATTTTTTAAATTTTATTCAAAGCTACAACAAATAGAAAGCAAACTAACCGCCCTCCTCTGGTGTATGTTTGGGCAAACCCAAAAATCTGAACTCATCAGAGTGAATCATGAAGACTCGAGCCATGATAATGTTCTTCAATAAATTTCTGTTTCAAAAGTGAAAACTCGAGCAGAGAAAATACTCAATGGTAAAGTCTCTGTATGAACAGGAATGTATATGCTGCTTATTATACTAACTTTTCCCTCGTTATCATGCAGTATAACTACATAAATTCTGTACTCGGAAAGAAAACAACCATTGGTCGTGAGTTTCCGTAGTGTAGTGGTTATCACGTTCGCCTCACACGCGAAAGGTCCCCGGTTCGAAACCGGGCGGAAACAAATATTTCCTTTTTAACTTCGTCTTGAATTCTGAATTAATTATTTAATGTTTTTAGCAATAGACGTATTCACAAAACAGCATTACAGAAATCCCGATGTAGCTTCATCCTTCATGAGCAAGCAAACAAACACTGTCAACAAACCCTGCCTGAGTCCACTTGAAGAAACCTCAAAAAGCATATCATGGGGTTATACATTATTACCCTTACACAATACAAAATAATGTCAAACAGTATTAAGTGTGTTGTTCAGTACCAGCATCACACTGCAGTGGATAATCTCAGCTGTGTACTGCAAGCACAAGTATGCATTACACAGGTGAGAGTATCCAGTGAAGCAAGGGTGAGATTTGGACTCCTGGGAAGTGACAGTCTTTAGGGTATGACAATCTATTGCCTAATTAATTAATTTTCATAACATTTAAATACCATCAATATATAAAGAACAACCCTTTACAGTTAACATTCACAGTGGCATTGTGTCCACTGGGACCACACCAGGATAAAGCTACTGAAGATAAATTAATGAATTTTTGTACCTGACTTTCTTACAAGTAAATCCAACAAAATGATCTACTGGACACTGCAGGTTCATGTGTGATTAGGACGAGAATTATCAAAGCAACAAAGATGAAGAAATCAGTGCCATTAATGGATTAATAATTAACTTTCCCTTTGGGTCTTACAGTGACAAATGTTATTATTTAAAAAAATGGTTTATCCATTTATTAATAAATAAGAAGTGGCTTTATTACTTTTTCAATATTAATCTCTCACACACACTGTAAGAATCACAGCGATACAAGGTTGGTCTTGGATGAATTTATTGTATAAATACAGGTATTGCTAGTATTCAGTCCAGCAAACCTCTCAATGGGAATAATTTAATGTTCTATAAAGCTCTTAAAGAAAACACAGAAGGCCCACAATGATTGTATTTTCAAAGAAAATTCCATTGGCCCAGGTCTATAAAGGATTTCAGCACTTCCAAGAAGAAAGGAAAACAAAAGAACACTTGGTGTTAAGATATGTATGGAATCTTAAATTCAATACAAGGAATGGTATGAGAATGTGTTTACATTCTGTAAAAAATAAGGATATTAAAACTCTATACACCTCTGTTCAAATGTCAGATTTTGTGATGGAAAAAAATGAAACCAGAATATATAAAATAAAATATGTTTTAGGGAAAAAAAGATAAAGAAACATCTGATCACCTGGCTGCATAAGTGTGTATACCCTTTTATAATGGGTCATATGACTGTGCTCAGAATTAACCAATCACATCCAAACTCAGTGTTTTAAAGTAATTTTCATAAAGCTGTCATTACCTATGTGAATAACCCCAGGATTTTCTTGACATTTTCTTGGCTTAATCTGACTGCTAAAGCCAAGTTCAGTAAATAGATTACAAAGCATGTACAGTATCTCACTGTCAAAAGTATTGATCAGGAGAGGGGTATAAAAGAATTTTAGTATTAGTATTAGAAGTACAACTGAAAACTGGAAAGAGCAGCAAGTGGAGAAAAAACGGGGGACCACAGTTAGGTTACCAAGAACAAGAAATCCAACCAAAATTGATGAAAAGACAGCCAAAATCATATCAGGAAGGGCTTTTGAGAATGTGTACTTGTGACTCCCTGCATGTATTTGCATATCTCTTAACTATTACCCTGTTTACCCTGTCTTGTCTTTCTAAGTTATATTTTTACAGTTTAATAGTTATAGTTTTTTTCCTAAGTTGTATATTTTTGCCTGCTATCACTGGGGCCTCAGTACTTAGTTTTGTTCCCTTTTATGTACTACATATTATGGAATGACAAACTTTCTTTGATAACTGATATTTCTAGTACTCAATGTTCATTCTCATAAAAAATTAGCCATGCCATAATTTATCAAAATTTACATTTTGCCAAATTGTACACACAATCACCCAAAGTATGCTATGCCTATTATAGAACCTTATGGGGGAATAATTCTAAAGGAAATGTTGGCTACAAAAACAAAAACAACTTATCAACCAAAGAACATCATCCACATGGTGAAGCATGGTGGTGATAGCATTGTGCTACAGTGCTGCTTCTTTTCAGCTTAGATTGGGGCTCTAGTCTAGACAAGATGAAGATCAATTCAATCATGAATAGATCCAATGCCAATCGAAATACTATCACAAAGCCGCCTACAGGCCTCCGCCTTAAAGACAGAAGGCTATGCAGACAGACCTGGAGAATGTTACAAGTAAAAAAAAACTTTTACAAGTAAAAAAAAAAAAAAAAAAACATTTCTATTTGTTTTTCAATTGAAATTGTTGGCTGTTAAATCACGTTAGAGGTGGGAAAAAGATCTGAGATTATTTATCTTGGTTTCATTTTTTTTTTTTACATCACAAAATCCTGCTATTTTAACAGGGGTGTGTAGACATTTACTATCACTGTATTCATGTGAGATTAGTAAAAAAAAACAAAACCAAAAAAGTTTAAGGAAATGAGGCACTTTTAAACAAGAGTGGGTAAAAGTGGGATATTTTCGGATAATAATACTATTTGAGCTGTACCTTCAGAACAGTGGTGTTGAATAATTAATGATACAGTTGTTGAAACACTTGCCAGTGGTCTTGCTGAGTGGAACAACCTTAGGCAAATACAGCACATGTAAAAATATTTTTAATGATTCAGATCCATTAAATGATTTTGGCCTCTCAGAGCAAGTGTGGTCATTTATTCAAACTAGACATATTCATTTTCAGTTAACCAAAACTAGAGTGTGCCAGGCAATGTCAAATGAGACATTTGGCTTGTTTGAAACAGGAAATGCAATCTAATCAATCTGAATATATTAAATCTAGGCCTGAAGAAGAGGATTATTTACCTGTACATTTAAAAAAAAACACTCAATGGAGTCTTGAATAAACACCAGTGGATGCAATAGTGAAGATTAATTGGACCAAGGGCAACAGGTCTATAGGTATCTAAATGGCAATCCAGCATTGTTGTCAATTGTTCATGCTGTTCTTTTTTGGGATTTTATTTACATAGTTGAAGCACAAATGAATCAAAAAATAAAGTGCAAATAGTAACATACAGTACAATAGGTGGCATGCAAAATTTTGGGGACAAAAAAAAAAGAAAAAGAAAAAGAAAAAAAAAAAGAACAATAATTGCCACAATGGAATAATAAGCATAATGTGCAAAAAAAAAAAGTAATACCAGCAAAATGATTAAGAGAAGAAGTTTTTGTTCAGCTTTGGTTTGCCACGTAAACAAAACCAGTAAAGCTTATCATGAACACTAAAATACATTATGACTTGCCTTTTCTTAGAGATGAAACATGTTTAGATAAAATTCATCAGGAGGATGAGGGAGAGAGATCATTGGGGGTTGAAGGGGAAGGGATTGTGGTGGCCAGATTATAAGTAGAGTTTGGGGGGGAGGCCATTGTGGACTGCAGGTTAGAAAAACTGGTTTTGGGGAGTGTTTGTG
Source organism: Hemibagrus wyckioides (assembly GCF_019097595.1). Taxonomy (NCBI): domain Eukaryota; kingdom Metazoa; phylum Chordata; class Actinopteri; order Siluriformes; family Bagridae; genus Hemibagrus; species Hemibagrus wyckioides. The sequence continues at coordinate 16,996,532 of NC_080714.1, read as the reverse complement.
GTGAGGACGCAGCTGTGGTTGGCGAGTCCAAGCTGACCTCATCACCTTCCTCCGAGTCCCACACCTCACTCTGCAGGTAATCAGCAAACAAGGCCTTGGCACGCTGAAGAATACGACCAAGGTTGTGCTTACGGACCAAGCGATCAAAATGCATGGCTAGCTCATTATAATCCAGACTATTTTTAATGATATGGTCGCGATGCTCCAACAGGATGGAGAGGCACAAGAACAACATGAAAGGATTGCCCTTCCCAAACTCTTGAGGGGGTGGAAGGGAACAGGGTTTAATTCCACTAGCATCAGGTTTGCCTGTAGTTGGAGTGTTTGCACCAGTTCCTGAAAGTTTGCATGGGGATGAAAGGTTGCTGGAGAATGGTTTGGGTAGCGAGGGAGATTTAGCAAAGGACAAAACAGGGGAAGACAACAGTGAGCGATTGTTGCCCAGGGATGGAGACGAAAGTGCAGACTTCCCTGTGGGGGTGGAGGGTGAGTGCACAACAGGTCCATTAGAAACAGCAGCTGAAGACACAAATCTCCCCAAAGCCTTATCAGGAGATACAGCACTACCCACGGTAAGTGTAGAGGAGACTGACTTGGATCCTTGGACGTCAGGACATACTGCTCTCCAGCTGGACATTGAAGGAGATGTTGCAGAAAACTGAGAGCCATTTTTCCAGTTCAGTAAACTTGGAGGAAGGGGAGAAACTGTTTTCTCCTCAATTTGATTCCCGCTTATCAAAGGCTGCCTCTCGCCAGGGTCATCCTCACTGTCCTCTGTTGACTGACGGACTGTGAGAGGTAATGAAGGTTTGGACTGAAACTTCATTGAAGATAGTGTGGGATCTGATGATTCGGTTTCGTTAGCTTCGAAACTGTCCTCATTTCGTGCACTGTAGTACTTAAATTCTCCAAAACTGGACTGCTTCTCAAAAGGAGGCGCTGGTGCAGGGCCTTCAGTTTCCACTGCACAATCCTGAACATAAACTTCTTTCTCCTCTCCACCAGATGGTTTCTCTTCCTTTCTGTCTGACTCTATACTGAGACTGTGTGCCCCATCTGCCTCTTCCCGGGATGGCCTCAACATATGTCGCCGCCGCTGTTCTGTCTGTTCTCTTTCCAGTTTTTCATTCTCTGAATTTGGGCAGCTGCTGTCATGAGTCGGGGACTCGTCTGCTTCAAGTGGTAGCCCAATAAGCTCAACCTCAGTCTCAGGTGGGTCTGGAGGCAGAGAGCTCCAGGTCACCTCCAACATCCTCAGTGCATCATCAAAAGCAAACTCCCGCTTTAGTTCGAGAAGCAGCCAGCGGTAACAAAAAAAGAGGTCGTCAGCACCTTTGGAGACCAGGTAGGTGTAAAATTCAGGATCTGAGTATTGCAAGAGCAACTTAAGGTGCTGGAACTTAATAGACATTAGTTGGCCATCAGGATGAAAGTTGCCTTCTAAACGCTTCATGATACCACAGAAGCAAATAAAGGCATGTGCTTCATTGTCCATGACGGCAAGGATCGGAGAAGCAATATCGCTCATACCTTGACAATAAGACACCTGTAGAACAAGCAAAAAAAAAATCAAAAGTTTTTCAAAGCAACACTGCTTAATGCTGAATTTCTAGAAATTGCGTTGTAAATCAGTGATTTAAAAAAAATAGCTTTTAGATATGATAAAATGCTTCTGTTTGCCATTCTTTTTCAAGTTAACACAAAGATTATCATTACAAATTATGTTTTCAGAAATAATGAGTAATTACATGAATGAATAATGAATATTTACATGAATTTAAGAATTTGGTATGTCCCTTTTTTTGCTTTAATGCTAGTGTGCACTCAAATTTACACAGACTCTTCAAGAATGATTAAAACATGAATATCCATCTATGGCCAAATCCATGATCATACACAATTAAAGGGATTAGACTCAATTTTCAAAATTCTAAAATTCCAATTTACAACAAAAAAAAAATCCCAGATTCTGGGTCCTACTCTATGTTTACTTTATATTTTGCCAGAAAAGTCACAATGACATACAAGCATTCTTCTTCCATGAAATCCTGAAAGTATGTGTGTAGATTTTATTTGTGGAGCTAAGAAAGGGAGAAAAAGTATATTTCAGCAGATCGGATATGTTCATGCCTACCTGCGGGTGTGTGATAGCGAATGTGGTGAGGAGGTCAGTCAGTGCAGTTAAGTGGGGACTGTCCTCTGAACCGGCATAGTATGGATGGGCTCGGTCTGTTCGAAGCACATCCTTTAAAACATTTCCTCTAATGAACTCCAGATCCTCTGGGCTCACCCTGGATGCCCACTCGCTTTTCAGCTGGTCGTATTCTCTAGTTTTTCTCTTCATGTAGTCCATCCTTTCCTGCCCTGTCAGGCCATCTGGGTACACATTTAAAAGGTAACGCCACACTACCTATAGATAAAGGATAACGGATAAGAAAAATGATTCAATTTGTATGAATAATTAAAAAAAAAAAACCATTTATTGAGTAATAAGAGAACAAAATACAATAAGCTGTCCTTGAGCTGTTATAAGTTGACCTGAAAATTTACAGTCACTATTGTGTTAAGTCAAAATTGGCAAGTGTGCATCATACACCTGCTCTTAAATGTTATTCTGCTTCGGTATGAAAGATGTCCAATTACACAGTGACACACAAGATTCAGCAGCCAGTCAGGGAGAGAGGGACTAAACGTATAAGAATTGATGTACCTTATGCAGGGCACTTCAAAATGGTCTGTAGGTATCAGTTGCAATATGTATAATGCAAACGATTTTCTGTATGTATAAAACTTTATTTACAAACCTTTACAAATATGCTTGTGTATTTTTTGCAGCACAACACGCATTACAAAATATTCCTCCACAAATAATTTTCAATAGAACAAGATCCTAAAACATTCTGTAGGTTTAATAGACAGATAAAATCACAAAGTTGTCATTTCTGCCACTGATTACTGCCATTTTAGCAACTAGATAATTACGTTTTTTTATGTGATACCATCTTGTGTACATTCGCACATACTGTTTTATTAATATTTCACTGAACTGTAAATAATGTTAACGTCACCTTGCGCAGGGATGGCTCAACCCCACCATGATAAATGCGAAGCCGCAGCTCCTCTGGCCGTGTCAGCTGGCCCTGGCTGTTCAAGTAACTATGAAATTCTGCATCACTCAATGGAGGCTTGAATGGTTTAACCTCCTCTCCATATGACCAGCTTAATGCCTGCTGCACCCTAGACAATGTCCGACCCATCTGAAAGACAGAAATAGATAAATAGAGAAAGAAAGAAAAAACTGTAGCCAAGGGATGGATCAAACATTAAGTGCAGTCATTCATTCATAAATTCATTCAATCATTCAGTGTGTTCATCTAATCAAGCAGATGACTGATGTTAAAGTGGCACCATGCTGTTTCCCAAAACAACTAGAACAATCCTAACATGATAAGTTATGCCTGGAAATTTTTCATAGCATGCTTCTTTGGGAAACCGCCTTTAGTTAAAGTGCGATTGCATTAGGAGAGGAGGAACCTGACTGAACGCAGCAGACACTGGTTGGTAAAACAGCTGGCTGACTGGGTGAAGAACATCATCAGTAACCTGGGACAGCAGAGACTGGGTGAAGGGGAGAGCCGTGGACGTCAGTGACCTCTTCTCCCCCTGTAGCTGATCTGAACCAATCACATCCTTCGGGCTTATGATGTCCCAGTCCTCAAGCACTGGACCTGAGAGAAAAGGGAAAGCACAGAAATGACTGTTGACAGCTGTTCTTAAGTTACTAAAGCATCTCTCCTGGACAGAATCTATAGTATCTGAAGGCATTTTACTTATTCATATAGCGCGTCAACATCTTATCACCAAACCATGAAGGGCTGTTGCACTTTACTGGCCATGTCATGAGCATAATAAAGATTTACTCACTGTCTTCTGAAGGTTTAATGTCCATCTTAAGCTGGAGGTAAGGCTTAGCTGCACTGACAAATGCTGCGTCTAAATCCCAGTCAGACATGAGGGAGAGGTAGACCTCTGCACCCAAGCGATCACGGGACAGGTAACTAATTCCAAAATTGCGCCTTCTGTAGAGCAAAAATAAAGAGATCATCATTTGGCAAACTTTGTCAGTACTCTCAGGTTGTGGAAAATTCTGTTAAATACACATTTGGAACAGGATATGCAATACTGAAATGTATATTTACATCTGATGCTGATTTCCTCTCCAATTCTGTAAATCTGTAATTAGTAAACCTGTAAACAGTGTCTTAAAGTTTACTCAGCTGTTGAGCTCACTAAGAAGGTAAGAGAATGATTAACTTAACCCAGATAAGTCAGTGTGAAAGCAGAAATCAGAGAAAATAAACACAGCAATGTTACTCTAATATCTACAAAAGTTACTCTACAATATTCTATATTTTGAAGAATGTGCCCGACGTTTACTTTAATAGTTATTAATGTGAGCAAGGGTGATTTGACACATATATATAATCAGTACCTTATCCTTCACTGACTCACTCACCCGTTGAGCTCAAAGGCTCGTATCAGGATGTGCTGCAACACCTCCAGTGATGTGATCTGTGGATCCACTGCAAAAGAGCGGAATTCCACTGGCTCCACTCCCTCACACTTCTGCATAAAGAAAGACAAGAAGAGGAACAAAAGTGAATAAATGTCATATGACTGCAACTAAGTCACACATTACAAACACAGTCACCTTAATATGAGCAGACAGTTCAGTTGTGATCTAGTGACAGATTTGCTCTTATTCATTTGTTATGACTCAATGTGACCATGTATGACACTAAGAGACTGCAAGCTTATTTACACTCGCCCCCTAGAGTCAGGTTTCAATATACAAGTTTCCAAATATTTGCCCGTCTACATCGAATTGACCTTTTACAGACAAAATGATAATGATAAATGATAATGTTGTCCTTAAGAAACGAATTGTTGCATCACAAATTCTACCGTTTGCATTCCACAAGTATTTGTACAATAGAGAGAGTAGTGAGAAAATTCACTGAAATTGGCCAGCTCGCTGTCATTAACTAATTACAATCGAACGAAATATCAGAATATGATGTCAGAATGGAGCAGTTGCTTGTTATATACGGCTCAAAGTAACTGCCCTTATGTGACAAAGCCCATGAGTCTTGAGAGATAATGCAACAGGGCATTCTGGGAGAAAGTCTCTGGTTTTCTCAGCTATCGCTCTCTCGTGAGAAGCAATAAGATATAGATTTATTCAGTTTCTGTATATAGGGATACATTTTTGACAAATGTGGATATGCCTGATGACCATGTATAAAAATGGTGTGAACAATCTGAATACTGTTAGCCAAAGGGTACATGAACTATTAAAGGTGAAAGAAAAGGCCTCAAGTACACTTGAGGTTAACATCCAGCTTAACACTATTTAAAAAATGCGCATACTTCTTGTTTTTATAGCATTTGGCATGACATATTTGTACCTGGATAGGTACAAACATGTCAAATTTTGCCTCAATCACCAAGAATTTAATGCTTACCAAGACAATTTCATTGAAATGTACAAAATAGTGTAAACTAACACAATTTCCCTTGAAAATGCATCCTTAATCAAACAAAGAGGTAGCGCAAAAATGGTCTACCTGAAAATAACCTTGGTGACCATTTGCATATTAGTTTGTCAAACATTGCTTCAGCGTCTGGTTGCAAAAAGAAATAAAACCAAAGCCAAAGAGTTGCATTTGTTCTATATCATCAATCTCTTAAACATAATAAAAGTGACATTCACATCAAATATTTAACCAGGGATCCACTTGCGAGCTAAAAACCTGACACCTCTGTAATCAGACAAGTAAGAGATACACTACCTATCATATTACCAAAACTAGCCCTCTACAAAGTATTTTCAATGCTACAATGTGGCACACAGTCCAATACCCTAACTTTCATGATTATTCAAGTCTTTGATATTACATATGGTAAAATGGTTTAGACAGCCATAACCGCTTATAAAATACACCGATCAGGCATAACATTATGAGCAGTGAGCGGTGAAGTGAATAACACTGATTATCTCCTCATGGCACCTGTTAGTGGGTGGGATATATTAGGCAGCAAGTGAACATTTTGCCCTCAAAGTTGATGCGTTAGAAGCAGGAAAAATGGGCAAGTGTAAGGATTTGAGCGAGTTTGACAAGGACCAAATTGTGATGGCTAGACGACTGGATCAGAGCATCTCCAAAACTGCAGCTCTTGTGGGGTGTTCCCGGTCTGCAGTGGTCAGTATCTATCAAAACTGGTCCAAGGAAGGAACAGTGGTGAACAGGGGCATGGGTGGCCAAGGTTCATTGATGCAAGTAGGGAGCGAAAGCTGGCCCGTGTGATCCGATCCAACAGACCGATGCTCGAATTGCTGAAGAAGTTAATGCTGGTTCTGATAGTAAGGTGTCAGAATACACAGTGCATGATGGGTCAGGGCTGTATTGGCAGCGGACCAACAGAATATTAGGCAGGTGGTCATAATGTTATGCCTGGTCAGTGTATATGTCTCTTGAACACCCAGAGATTCAGTCACAGACAGGTTCATTATCTCATGTGTATTCGGCTTAAAGACTGTTGTATGAACCTGAATTTGTACTTTGATAAGATGTTTAGGAAACAAGCGCTATAACCAAACAAAAAACACAAAAAGCCATTGACATTACGTTTGCCTTCACACTACGTGGAAGTGTAAACCGACTGAATAAATGACAACATCATCATCAACGACAACAACAGCAACAGCAACAGCAACAGCAACAACAACAACATCAACAACAACATCAACATCAACATCATCAACATCATCATCAGCAACATCATCAACAACAACAACAACAGACATGAAAAGAACAAGCTTTAATAAACCATCAAGCGCTGCTGTTGGAGCGGTTTTAAATATATATATATTTTACATATATGGCATGAATATACAAATACCCAACCAGCTAGCATTAGTGTTGTTTGTTTTGTTTGAACAGAAATGGACATTTGACCAGACGGACACGGTTTCTCAGAGATGGAAACTAAACTGAATTTCCTTTGAGGTCGACTACGTGGAGCTCCCGCTGCCGTTAGCATCAGCTCTGTTATTGTTCAGTGTGTGTGTGTGTGTGTGTGTGTGTGTTTATTTCAGACTCCCACCCGCTGCTTCCCCACAATTTCTCACCTTGACTTTGACTCGAACTACCCCCCTCTCCTCCTCCTCGGCCGACATGCTGGGGTAGTTCACTCTGAAAATCCCCCCTCAGGAATCCTGAGCCTCCATCGATAGAGAAACTTAAAACTGGCTTAAATAACAGCACCGCTGCTGAGCGGTACCCCTGTGTACCTTACACAGATTCAGAAGAAAACCCTCAAAGAACTAACAGAAATAACCCGATTTCAAAATAAAAGCTGATGCCCGAAAATAACGAGTTCAGAATCTCAGTCTTTAGAAACGCCTATTTAACTGAGAACGAATCTATCCTTTTTTTTAAAAAAAAAAAGATTGGTTACAAACGTTTGTTGCTTTTTAATGGAAACGCTGACTCGATGTTACATTTCTATACGCCTGGCTCTTTGTTTGTTCCCGCAGACTTTGGCGTCAGCAGCGTATGCTGCTCCGTATAACAGGATATGACATCATGTGTATCTGACGTAATTTGATCGCTGCGGTCAAAAATATCCACAATCAAATAATTGTCACATTTCAAAGCAGTATTACTTATTCCACCGAGAGTGGGCTTACAGAGGCAGAATGTGCCAGGGATAACATATTATAAAAGCATTTCACATTTAAGAGATTTGAAAGAGATATTAAATTCATCAATAAATTATTATTTGACTTAGTAATCTATTTGTACGTGTGTGTGTGTGTGTGTGTGTGTGAGAGAGAGAGAGAGAGAGAGAGAGAGAGAGATAGTGAGATAATGTCAATTAACAGCCTGCCCCCAAACTTTTTTTAGTGAAAAGGATGAAAAATATCAAATGCAAAATGTAGCCTAACAGTTCAAATCATTCGATGCAAAAACTTGCTACACAACTTACATATATTTGTGATTTTATTTGCATTGCAACAGAAATTGTAATGAAGGTAAGACTTTATTTAAGGAAATAATTAGCGCCACATACTATACTTAAAAGAACAGTAATGCAAAAAACCATTTGCTTGTCACGTTGCCGTGACCCGGATTCGAACCGGGGTTGCTGCGGCCACAACGCAGAGTACTAACCACTATACGATCACGGCGAGCTAACGGACAAGACATGCAGCGCTACTGTGACAGACCGGAGGAGGGGTGGGAGGCGTGGAACTCAGGCCCCAAATGGGAACGGTGAGTGAATACTGAAAATATAAAAGAAAATAGAAATATTTTAAACGAGCAATATTCTAATTTCCATTTAGAAGTTAGAAGTTACAGGTCAAAGAAAACGTTACTGTCAATTCCACCCTGCCGTGACCCGGATTCGAACCGGGGTTGCTGCGGCCACAACGCAGAGTACTAACCACTATACGATCACGGCGAGCTATCTGACAGCCATGACGAAAACTCGCCCTGAACGCTACAGGTAATAGAACTTCATTGAAAATGGGTCATTTTGCAGATGTAAATATTATTATACTTAAATTTTTTGTAAATTTTGTTGCCATTAGGTCAGTTATTACAAATTTCAGGGACTTTGACTGCAGCATAGCTGTTGGTAGCAGGCAGGTTGATGTGAGTATTTCAGAAACTGCTGATCTCAAGAGTCTCTAGTGTTTACGCAGAATGATGCGATAAGCAAACAATAAATCCAGTGAATGGGAGTGGGCAGAAATGCATTGTTAATGAGAGAGGTCAGAGGATAATAGACAGACTGGTTAAGCTGATAGGAAGACTTCATGAACTCAAATAACCACACAACAGCAACCATGAAAGCATGTTGGAACACACATTTGTTGAATACTGAGACAGATGAGCTACAACTCCAGAATATCATATAGATTCCACTCTGTCCTTCCAGAAGAAAAGAGTGAAACAGCCTCAGAGAAAACTAGACAGTTGAAGATTACAAAGAACAGTCAATGTCAACTATAGTTTTCCCTATTCTCATATATCTCATGAACAATAACTCTCCTAAGCTGAATCTGAGATATTTGAATTTAGTGAGCTGCTGTGATATGATAAGCAGTGGTGAGGGTCTACAGAAATAATCATCACACAAGACAAGAAGTAGCAAATTCTCTTTTTTATTGGGAGTAGTAGAGAAAAGCTAATATACAGGGTGTGCTATACAGGATGTGTTAGTCTGACAAAAGAATGAGAACACTGGTTATCAAAACATCAACAAACAAGGAATCACAAAGGAGGGTAAAGTGGGGAAGGAGCCAAGAGCCTTTAGTGGACATGGGGCCCAAGGAAACATAACTTGTCCAGAATAAGAACCACAGCACCCCTGAAAATAAGTACATCATGGTTTGAGGGTAAAAAAGACAAAACACTCAAGTGTATGGATTTACACTTTTTACACACCACCTCTGTGCGCTTCTCTTACTTTCACCTGACAAAAAAAAAAGCAAGCCAAAAGCATGCAATATTGTAACATTGTACCTTGCAGAACAGATAAAAATAAAACAGGCAGTCAATGCCATTGTAAATAGCTTCATAAAAAATGAAATAATTGTGCGTCACAAGCCAAACAAGAGGTTTCTATTGACCCTCCCTGTAAACGCTGAAAATGCAGTGTAACAGATGCTCCACCAGATGGCGCAGTTATGATGAGCAAAAGTCTTTAAATAGAAAAAGTCCCTAAAGAACAGCACAGCAAGGCAAAGCCCAGCAGACGTCAGTTCAGATTGCTTGGTTGCCTTAGAGCTGGGGTAGGAGTCCTGAATTCAGGGAAAGTGATCATTTTAATAAGACGTTTTTGCTATACACACATCTATAACTTGACCCTGATTAACATGACAGTTTGTAACATGTGGCATGTTTGTAAGTTGATTGAAATTTGTGCGTAACTGGACAGCGTGTGCAGCAAACAGTTTAGCGTATGTGGGCCATCTCCTCCAGGAACGGGGTCTTCATGCACCCAGTGCAGAGCTGGTCCATCCAGAGGGGTGCCTCGTGCTGCAGAGGAGTACGCCGCGGGTAAAAGGTGTACGAGAGATCGTAGTTCAGAAGGCAGCTGATGGAGGCCATGTACAGGTCAGAAAAACGGCAAAGTCGGCGAGAAAAGTAAGTAGGATTGTGGCATGTACGGAAGATGCTGCCAAACTGGGGGTTGAACAAGTTTTTGGTGACAGCTCTGTAAAAAAAATAAAAACGGTGGTCAAAAAAAAAAAAAAAAAGACAGACAAAAACAAACAAACAGGATACTGTAATAATAAATTCTTAATCTCGAAAACAAATTAAGAAAATAAAGGGGGGGGGGTGGCTTGGATATTTAAATTGCTCAACTTATCCAAAAGCCCATAGTTGTTTCAAATGAGTGCATACATGGATTGCTATTTTCCACACTGTAAAAGACGGCAGAATAACACGGCGTCTAATTAAGCTTCTTACATATGTGGGCTAGACCAAAACCACAAAATCATGTATACTTCAAATTACAATCATGACAATATCTCTAAACACACAGTGGTGAGATGATCAGTCCCAGCAGAAGAGGAAAGCAATGCTTTCCGTTGGGTTTATTTATATTCTTTTTCTGATTATATTGGAGTTTTTAGAGACGTTTATTCTGGATAACTTTCCTGACCGGGTCTGAGTGGTTAAACATGATTAAAATGTTCACATTCTCAGAAGAAATAACAATAATTTGAAAAAACAAAAAACCTAGCACCAAAAACAGAAGTGCTGATTATGCCAGTCTCGCATGTATTTATATCACTAAACCACTTTCAGAGAATAAGCAGAAGTGGCAACATTGCTTGCAACCAGAGAAAAAGGGGAAACAGATTTTTACCTTTAAACCCTAGCACATGTTGGTTCATGAGATCATTCAATGATAACCATCATAAATGATAAAATGTAATGACTGAAGGTGTTGAACATTTTATTAAACTGCAGTGAAAGATCTTTATGGCTATCTGTAGATCTGATCACCTTTTGCCTGCCTAGATAGACACAGACAGACAGACAGACAGACAGATAGTGTGACAAGTACTTCATAAGTACTTCAGTACCACTTTCTTGTTTTCTTTTTCTTTTTTTACTGAATAAGGATGCCTTTTTCAGTTGCCAATGATAGCTGTGGCAAGGGGCCAAAAGCAATAAATTCTATGGCTAAACTGTAGACATTGACACTTTTTCAATAAGTAAAATAATATACTGTATTGCAATCAGAGACTGGTGGAGTCATCAAATATAGAATCAGCTTGTAAATGTTTATGAAAGGATGCAAAACAAAGGAGAAGAACAGTACTTTGAGACTAACATACTATGAATCATAGGCCATCAGGCTTCTTTATCATATGAGCCAGTACTCTGGTGACGTGGATATTGCTTAGTCACATTTCTTTATCTACGCATTTTAGGCCACTCACCGGAATTCTTCTCTCTCTCTCTGCCATTCCTGAATCACTTTTTTAGACTCTGGATCCCGGTACATCTGGAATACATGTGAAGAAAACCCAGTCATCATTTACTATACAATTATTGTTCTTCAAGAGGGAAAAAAAGCAATGGGAGTCTAAAAGCCAGTAAAAATAGGTAAAACAGGACAGAAGATTTTCACATGAAATGTCTGCCAATGAATTTAGTAATTCAATCTGTCTTTAAACTGATGATGATTTACACAGGAAAGTATAGCCAACATAATCCTTGTTTCCTTCTTCACTTCTACAGCATTTGGTTATAACGGCAACCTAATACACAGTTAGATGTGGAAGTGTTGCACAACACTCTGCTCTGACAGCATTCATGCTCTGAGTCATGACAGCATTATTCAAGTTGGGAAATGTATGAGAACCTTTTTTTTTAATCTGCTTTGAGGGTGGTGTAGTTAGTACCTGCATGCGCTCCAGAAGGCCAGTGAGAGCCTGGAGCCAGGTAAGACTCTGTGCATACTGCTCAGTGTTCACCACCTTTGTCTCTACCTCCAGCTCAGGAACAATTGCACCGGTCCGCCACCCATGACGCAGCATCAGGTCCTACACAAAAATCACTTAATATTACAATGGCTAAAATTTTTAAGCATGTTAGACTTAGATGCAGAATGAAACTGTCTCATGCGACATTAAAAACAAAGCACACTTGCTGTCCGATGGAAGCAAATACAAATGAGTGTAACTCACTGCCAAGTCGCTGTACAGATGGTCCCCAAAATAGAGCACTCTGGAGCCACGCCATCCTGTCAGCCTCAGAAAGTCAACAAGGTTTCCCTGGGGAAAAAAAAGAGGCAAGAACAAATGTTTTAAGTGTCCTACACACTGGACTACTAATGATGAGCCTGGCTTTGAGTGTTTGACACATTCATTTATTGTACTACTCCATCAGGAATTGGAACTGTTGTGGTAACTACTTTGCCAGACCTCCTAGCTAATGACACTGCAACCCACTGTTCACTGGCTCTGACCAAATCACCAATAAAAGCTCACAGTTCAAAGAGTGCTGGGGGCTGGTTTGAGGCCAGCCTCTTAATCCACCCCACCCACCCCAGAAAATAGTTAGGAGGTTCTCATCAAAGAGTTTAAAGGAGAAGTGAAAATGAGCCTGGGCTTGTAAAAAAAACATTAACAAATAGCATCTAATATGCATTCAAACTGACATGGTTTCAGAACGTTCTTATACATCTTTAGTAATTGTCGGCCAAAGCAACTGCCAACACGTAGCAATTCACAACAACAAAGCAAGACCTACTGGCAGGGAGCAAGGAGAGGTCATTCTCACAGCAAGTAAACCATCAAAAGGCCGTATTTTCAGATCACCAGCCCCCAAAGGCCTTTCACTTCAGGTTAGTCAAAGGAACGTGGGCACAATAGACAAACAAGTAACTCCACTGAAGTTGGTTAAAGGGATTTGTATTCGGAGGTGGAAGTTGCTTTTAGGACTTATTTCCAATTCAGGGTCATCTGTCAGGCTGGAGTTCAAACAGAATCAATATAGGAGAATTAGCCAGCTTTCACAACAGCTCCTGAGCATCTGCTTATTTTCCCTCACAGAGAAAGTCATGACAATTTATGAGCTAAGAGATTTGCTTGCCTTGCATGAATAATTCCTGGGTTCATCCAGTCATGGTTGACAAAAATCTAAATGACGCATGACTGTACGTGGATAGATAACTGGGAAGGCAGTTTAACACACTGTGGACTGCCAGGAATTGGCTAATATGTTTAATGAATAACACTTTGAGTCAACAAAAGGCAGCCCATTTGAAACAAACTGCAGAGCAGCAGACACAGCAAAACTTTATTTTGACAACAGCATACCTGTTTGTAAATCCTCCCTTTATCCAAACTCTTGATCTTGTCCCACTGGAGGACTCCGTTACTGTCCAGTCGTCTGAAAGGTCTAACAGATATTGAGAACAAAACAATTAGTCGCAATACACAGTATATGTTCACAGACTGGCTGATTTTATAGGTCAGATTTTCTCTTAGTCTAATAATTTCATGTAAACCCATTTTTCTAGCAAACAGGTTTGGAAACATGTTTCTGGCAGAAGACTTACTTCACACAGTCATTAAAAAAGTGTGGCTTGTCAGCTTGAACAATCACAACATCGAAGAAGTCCCTCCAGTCTTTTCCCACCATGTACTTCATGCCTTTGTCTCTGAAAAGATTCAAACAAAATAAAAATAAGCACTCACACCAGTGAGAGCACTGTATCACCTATAGCTGCATGTTAATGGTTAAAGAAGCTCCAACATGTCTGCAAAGACAAAATGTCTGCAAATAGGCGTAGCCCTGATCTCTACAAAACTCACACAAAGCTGAAGGGGCTGTTGGTAATAAGGAAAAGCTTCTTCCCATGGCTGGCTAGTCGATGAAGCACTGCGTAAGTCTCATCTCCTCTGAGGATATATTTCTCTGTGGAAAGAAAAACAGAAAGAAAATAAATCATTTAGTCAGCAATCTCAATAACCTAACTTTCTGTTTTTTGGAAAAATAGTAACCATTTCAGCTCATGGCAGCAGTCAGTGTGTGTGTTTGTGAAAGATAAGAAAGGGTGCATGGTGTGCCTGGTACACAGCAGAACAAATCCCATTAGCACAAGACGGACTCTCGTGTTACAGAATTAAGTGTATGAGCGCATGACAACAAAGCAAAAACTCGTGTCTGAAAACCCAATTTGCTAAAAGAATAAAAAAACACATTAGAATTTGTTGATGTGTTATCATGCAACATGATGGCATTTCCAGCATAGTTAACATAGTTGAGAGAAGCCAGTGTCTATTATTCCTATAGCTAAAGAGCCACATCTACTTTCTCTCCCAGCTTCCCTTTTCTTTCTTTTACTGGTGAAAATACAATGATGAAAAAAGCTTGCATAACTAAGAAACCGCAAAGCTCAAACTTTTTTTTTAATGTTAAAGAACAACACTTGAAAAAGAAAAAAAACAAAACAAAACCTAAAGACATTTATTTTTAGGTCTAAATAATGTGAGCATCCACAAAGTTCCTGTGAATGATCTCTTACTTTAGATAGAATACTGATTTAAATAGAAGTATAATGTAGATTGTAGTTACACTGCTAACATTTTCAATATCGAACAATTGTCATGTCTCTTCCCTCTCTAGGCTGAGAGGTTCACATTATTCTAACACCATGTTTGGCAATAAACATAGAGCAAATAAATTAATTAATATTTTTATGCAATATTTTATTATGCTTAATGTTTCTGCATAATTGTTAAATTATGCTCAATTATCATTGCATTATTATTATATAAAAAAATAAAAATAAATAAAAAATAAAATAAATAATAATAATAATAATAATAATAATAGTAATAACACCACATTTATTTTTTAATAATTATTAATTGTGAAGTAATTCTACTACATTCTACTTTCAGTTTTTAGCCTGAAGGGTTGCTCTGCTGTAATCACTGCATGCACTGGACCGTGAGCTAAGTGCGGGTGCCTTCTATGAGCCTCTGTGCACAGTAGCTTCAATAGGGATTTTCCCCTCTAACTCAAGTTAAATATATCAAAACATAAGTATTTTCAGCAGTGCCTTCCGTTTTCAGGGGGCTCAAATGGCTGAACTGCATGTACGGCACTACGTAGGGCGTACAATGCCATTCTGTGGTTGGTTAACAGGAAGCCATTTGGAACTTGGCCCAACTGCCTGTTGGTGGGCTTTAAATAATCAAACTTTTACTTCATGAAGGCGGTTGATTATGGTGTATAGATGATTTTTTTGCTTTACAAATACAATGTATACGACATTACTACTCTTGTACTCAAAGACTGCATGCAATACAGGAAATTCTGGGTTTGTTTATGCCATAACTTGTTTGTTTCACATAAACAGAGCAGAGTGCTGGTCAGTATAACAAACTATAAATCTGCATCGTTACTAAATAAAAATACTGTTGGAAAAAACTCTTACCCAGGTCTTGCATTATCCACTTGTACATGTACCCCTTAATATGCACCATACCAACCGCGTCCTGTGAAAACAGAGTCGACGTGTCAGTGACCACAATAACAGCATGACCTCATCACATCACAAAAATGCCTTAGACGGTCACAGTCTGACACTCAAACTGCCACAGCCTCGGGTCCTTGAACAGAAAACACGCTAAGCATTTTTTCATTCTCTGCAAATCCCATTAGATCTGTCCAAAAACTATGAACTACGATCTGCTTCAGATCAACTTTTGTCACACTGCCAGTTAGGCGTGGACTGTACATCGTGTTCTAGACTTGCGTGTACAGTGTAAACATGACAAAAATGGTCTTTTCAACATGTACTGATCAAGAGATTGCAACAAATGCTTTCTGTGGCAAAAATGAAAATACAGATTTTGTCTTTTAAGCTAAACGGAGCTTGATGAGTGACTCGGGCAGCAAAGCATAAACAGTGTGAAGACAATTGAGCATAACGTGTTGCTCCTCAGTGGGAGCAAGAGCAAGCCCATGAGAAAGGAGGGGGATGGGAACCACAAAGAAAAGACTTCATCAAGCTCTAGCTGAGAACTGAGCACCAACAAAACAATCACCCTGGAACCAAATTCTGCAAAGTCTGGTTTTACTTGGCTGAAAGAATGGGTGTTTCGTCAATAAGTCCTCCGAAAATAAATGTCTGAGACATTCCAAAAAACTTCGCTGATGAGCTTAAACCAGTCTTTAAAACATATTTAACAAAAACAATCAACCATAATAAATCATATACATATTTTAAAAAGCTTACCCAGCCTTAGTTTTAAAGAAAATGTTTTAAAAGCCTTTGAATAATAAGCTTTTACCCAACAATCTCTCATGCCAAAACATGTTAAAATGTTATTTACATGCCATGTTTATATCTAAAAATATTCATACCAAAATATTTCAAAAAAAAAAAAAAAATCTGGCTCAAAATTTGCCTCAATACCCAAATTGTCAAATCTTTATACATAGATATTGATATTTGTATAATCATAATGTATATTTATATTATATTTATAATAATAATAATAACAATAAAAATAACAACAGCAACATGAGTTGAGAGTGGGGTGGACACTTACAGACACATCTTTATAGAGGTGCTCAGGGTCGTATTCTATGTCATTGGAGATAAAATAGTCATTAACTGCAGCCAAAAGTGTCATCTCTGGGATTGAAAACACGTCCATGAACTGCTTCATTTTGGGTCCCTGGGGGAAAAACACACACACAAAACAATTCATTACAAAGAAAACTGGGGTTGAGATCACACAGAGTGAACAACCAAGAACATACTAGTTATTCAGAGAAACAAAACATTTACTTTGTTCAATAAAAAACTGACATACTGCTTTGTATTATTTAGCTGATTAAATTGTCTTAAGCAGAAATGTTATAAGCAATTAATTTCCATTTATCACTTATTCACTGAGAGGTGTATGTAGATATCTTAAATACCTTATAAACCAACATACACCAATCAGCCATAGCATTAAACAACCTGCCTAATATTGTGTAGGTCCCCCATGTGCCACCAAAATAGCTCTGACCTCTCATGAAAGGGTGTACTTAGTTTGCAATAATGTTTAGGTAGGTGGTTTGTGTCAAGATAACATCCACATGAATTCTGGGAAGATTTTCCCAAGATTTGCCTTCTTCCTAAAGTTCATCCTGGTGCCAACTCTTTCACAGGTGATCTGACCGTTCACTTGCTGCCTAATATATCCCACCCCTTGAAAAGTACCATTGTAACAAGACAATTAAAGATATTCACTTCACCTGTTAGTGATTTTAATGTTATGGGTGATTGGTGTAGATTAATAACATTAAACCTAAACTTGACATACATCCTTAGTAACAAACCCTAAAATGGGTAACAGACAAGAAGGAACATTAACCTTTCCATAGAAGCCGCTGACTTGGTGGAGAGGGATGTGATTAGAGCCTCCATACAACTGCATGACCTCATCATCTGGAACAGGTTTCAGACCCCTTTGAGGAAAATATCTCAATTAGGGATCTGAATTTTCTTTAAAATTATACTTAAACTGATAAATTGAGACAGAAGTTGAAAGAAAAAAACCCCAACAACTCAGTGCATTAACCTGGACAGATTTTGACTTTGTATTATGCAACATTTCATATTGAATATTACGCTAAATGAATATTATGCTAAATTTTTAGTGGGGATTAACTTTAGCAAATATTATGTACATAGTATAGAAGTTAAGCTTGTATTAAAGTTAGGACAGATTAACGCACTGACATACAAGAATAAGTAAATCGGCGCCAATCATAAAAGCAATTTGTCGCAATATTGTTATGGAGGTCAGACAGTTAGCAGGGAATCCAACAAAATTAACACTAACACATCCCCCATGTTACTTTTCCTGTATTTTATTGTGATAATGAGACCTGTAGCCGAAACTTACCTATACACAGTGCCTAGCTGAATATAATGGAAAGCGTCTATTTTCATCAGCAGTCCCTACAGTGGAAAAAAACCCGAATTATTTCATACTTGTACATGTGTATAGGTATGTAAAATATTTACCTCTTTTTTTATAATATCGTCTCAAAATATACCTTCTGGATATCGTAATGAAGGCCTCGCGTTGCAAAGTTGGGGATGTATCTGTACTTGCTGATATCCTGAGGATACTACACAGGGAATAAAAAAATTGTTTAACATCCCAATCATGACTGTCCCACAATCATCGTCTCATAAACTCATTCAAATTACAGTGTTTATTTATAACAACACCTTGGAATTATAAGTTTCTTTAATGAACCCTGTGACCTTAAAAAAGAAAATGTCTAGCCATGGATCAGTTTTCACTTAAAAAAAAAAACAAAAAACAAAAACTATTATGGAATACTTTTCTGTTAAAAATAAAAATAATAAAAATCAACAGACCTTGTAGTGCTCTATCAGGAACTCTCTGGCTTTGTTGTAGATCATCTCATCAAGAGCATTTGAGTAGAGGGCCAGTGTGTAATCATAATCAAAACCGTAGATGTCCACCTCATCCAAGTTCACCTCATTGTTGGCATAGATGGTGGAGGGATTGAGGAGGTTGCACACTCCGGGAGGAATCAAATCTGAGGAAAAGGGTATGTGAATTGTTAGCTTTGAAACATACCAGGACTAGATGGCAGCCGCACATGGCAACACAGCCCCAGTTTCTCCAAGGTGAGATCAGATTTTGTCCCCCTGCGGTCAACATGCGTCTGTCTTTGATTCTTATCAAAATGAAAGCCTGCTGCTGGGAACTAGGATACGTTTCGCAAATGTAAATAAACTACACTGGATAAGAGATAGTATTGCTTTATTCGTGCCCTTAGGCGTGGTTTACCCCCACGACCTGCAGTTTATTTTTCAGTAAGGTATTTTCTGGTCGCTTCTGTGCTTATTGCATGTAATGTTATAGCTACTTTTAAAACAGAAAGCGCCTCAGGAAATCCGAGAGTGGACACCCGTCTAGGGTTGGGAAACACTTACTGGCAGTTATAATAAAAGTGACTGACGCTAACAATAACTATGTTTTAACCGCGTTAAATACCGCACAGCCCATAGTTTAGCGTGATTTATAACAGTAATCTGTGGAACATTAAGGGAGGTTGACGTGTACAGATCTTTAATTCCGCTTTCCCCCCTAAACGTGCTGTTGCGTGAATAAATCCGCAGACTTACCGTGCACCAGGCGTTTCATTTCGTTGTATCTTGCCCATAAGTAAGTTTTGTGATCGATCTGTGGAGCGGTAGAAGAAAAACATCTCCCGGATTTAGTGAAAGATTCCTCGCCCTTTGCCTTTCCACTGACATGGTGGTGCCTGAGCGGGGCTGCCACTGGGGCTGCTCCACACTTTTGTCCTTCTTTGCAGCATTTCTGCTCGTTTTGTGTCGGACTCGTTGCAAAGCTTGCACAGTTAAAGGTCAAAGTTAAAGGTTTTTTAAATCCGCCACTGCTGCTTTTCTGCCACACAGCGCAGCCTAAGTTTAACAGTCTCCTTCGCGACATTTTTCCGTTAGCAACTGTGCGGCTTGGTTCGTGCTGTGCGGAGCTTGTTTACCACGCCACTCTGCTCTGTTTTGTACACAGTGTACATTTAGGCAGCAGCCTGCGCCCGGAAAGATAAAGTAGGCGTGGACCTGGTGTCTCTAACCAATCCCGTGAGCGCGTGAGGATGATTGACAGCAAAATGAGCCATTGGCCGTGGAGAGTGCTTTTTCGATGAGTAAGGCGTTTGTTTCCCGGAGGAAAACGGGTTTCTGTGCCAGTTCAGCCAATACGTGGCAGCTGTGCTAACCGCTTCCACATTTCAAGCGATACGATTGGTCAGCCCCGGGCATGACTGACAGTAGCGCCAGCCTACATGTGCTACGTGACCAGTACGCGTGCTTTGTGTGCTGTGTTTATCGGTGGGCTCTTGGTGTTCCTGTATGGTTCATATAGCAGGTTCAGCGTTAGATAGAAAAGCAGTCACACGAAACACGTGTGATCAAGAAAAAACTTGCGTCAGTAGATGTTGGTGGGGCAGGATAACTTTAACAACAACATCGCAGCAGACAAAAGAAAGACTCAAGGGCCCGTTAATAGGCAGCTGAGAGTCGAATAAACATGATTGAACTTGTACATCAGTGACACAACAGAGGCGTGTGAGAGCCAGCGCCCCAGCACTGACGAGAAGCCCAACAAAAAAATCAAACAATACAATTCACTTGCCAGATAAATCTGATCATATCTGACAAAGTACATAACCTGAGTGATTGATTTGTCGCATTTGTAATGTAAAGCATATATTATTTTTCAGATCCGCAAACAAATTGCTGATAGAATGCACCCCAAAGACATATTTACTAACCTTTCCAGTCACATCCTTTATGATCAGAAATGAAATGTATTAGTATTAGTGACACTGGAACAACTTTTAGTTGTGTTTAAGTATTGTTCATCACTAATGCATGAAGAAAATGTCAAAGGAAAAATAAGATTTTTATTTTCCATTTCTAAGAAGCACCTTCCCCCAATGAACTTAAGTACAGTATAGCAATGGGATACCCAAACAAAGCCTCAGGGAAGAACTGTGGTTTTTAGGTCATGTGGTTTAATGATGCAAGTGATGACTTGACAACTGCAGAATATGAAAACTTCTGTGTAAAATGATTTCCTAACATGAAACAGCAATAATTTAAAAGAGGCTTGTGGATATGACTTTGTGTTACAGGAAGAAACATCACATTGACCTGTGCTGAGGACAAAAAAAAAAAACAGCCATGAAGAAAAGATTCATCTTGACATGCTATCATGATGTCTATGTTCATGCCTGAAACTAAGAAATTCCTGTCAAACACTTAGCTTCGTGAACTGGCTGATCCTGGAATTCTGTGTCAAATATAGGTAAATATATTTTGCTGGATGTAAACAAATCTCTAGGTTTGTGGGAGTTGAAGCTGTGAATCACAAAATATTTGAGCAATAGATGTCCATTATTCCACAGAACTGCAATAGTCACAATTTCTCTTTACATACTTTGTGTTTGTGTGTCTAGACCTGAATGTTTAACTCAAAGGGAGAGACCACAATGAGGTGAAGCTGGGGTGAGACATGTGTGGGTTAATGCATACAAAGCAACCTTGGAGTTTTAAAAAGGAATTTATTCATTTGGTATCTATTCATTTGTTTTAGACAAATGTAGAACTGTTTATTGAATTTGTCCTGGGTTTAGGTTTCTTTCAAGAAAATCTACCTGAAAAATTGGAGCTCATTCACAAAATTCAAGTCATTCTTGCTGTGCTGGTTGAGCTCAAGCGTTCCAGTGTCCTATATGTCCATCTGTGCCTTTGGTGAGTTCAGGTCTTCACTGCTTAGCTTGATTAGGTCTTCCTCTTGTGGTTATGTGCTTTTGTCTCTTGGCAGCATGTTTAAACAATATCTTTAATAGAGAGCATGAGGACAGCAGACCTGAGCACACAGAGTAGTGTCTGCGAGCATAATCAATGAAATGACTGGAATGTGCCATGAACTGCAGGCAGACAGATATTCACAAGTGTGGAGTAATGAATCGTTTCAGAAACTGTTGCACATGAGAGTATTTAGTTTTTGCACACACAATTCATGCATGCTTGATTCCACCTAAGACCACAATCTGATATTTGCTTGTGAGTTAAACTAATGAAAGTAAATAAGCGATGATCTAAAGTAAAAAAAAAAAAAAGAAAATTTTAACTTGCCCTTACTTATGAGTAAGAGGAAATGCATAAAAATAGCTGTTGATCTTTTGGCAGCGGTCGCCACAGCGGACCAACTAGACTGCACAACAACTTGGCACAAGTTTTACGCCGGATGCCCTCCCATTGGGACCCCATCCAAGGGCTGGGGTTTGGGCACTGGCTGGGAATCGAAGCCAGGCCTTCCGCATGGTAGGCGAGAAATTTACCACTAAGCCACCAGCACCCTAAATGCATTAAAATAGTAATGTTTACTATATTAGTAATATGATCATTTGTGTTGAATAAAAAGTAATTGTTTAAAAGATGCTAAAAAAATTGTTACCACTGCAGGCCTAATCTGATTTTTAATATGCAGTGATGCTTTATTTGGGATCTAAATTTACATAAATGTAAAACATTCTTAATTATTTTCCTTTGTAAAACCTTAATAGCACATAAGCTGTAGTGCTGCATAGAAATCGGAATATGAATAAAGTGGTTGAATTTGACAAATATTCCAATTTAAATACACATATTAAGAAACTAATTCTGTTTATTTTAGTGCACAACAATAAAACAAAACAATTACTTCATTATTTCATGGCTATAAAAATCTATTCATTTTTTTTGTAATTTTCTCCGATCTAAATATTCCACAAACACAGTGTAAAGGGAGATTTAGTCTTTCATTTTCAAAAGCCTGAATTCCAAATGTAGTAATCAAGTGTACTGAACATATAATGGATACCAAATAAATACACACCCATTCAAAAATGTCTGGTTTATTAAACCTAATAGATTTAAATGCAACACTTTTCCAAATAACACAGCACACCACATGAATGCATTTTAATTTGAAAGGAGCTTAACATTTCCTAATCACTAAAGTATACACACTTGGTAGTGGCACCTTTGACCGCAATTACCATCTTCTGGGATAGCTATTTACAAGGTTGTCAAACCTGGATTTGGAGGTCGTTCACTACTCCTCTTTGTTCAAAATGGCAGAGCTTACTTGTTTGTTGCTGATGGATAGCAATCTTCATGTCATTCCACAGATTTTCAGTTGGATTTTGGTCCTTTGACTACTCAAGAATATCCACTTTGTCCTTAGCAAGACACTCCATTATAGCTTTGGCTTTATACTTGGAGCCTTTGTCTTGTTAGAATACAAAATTCCAAACCATTTCATCAGGTTCACCAGAATCTCTTTGTACTTGAAGCATTTCATCTGACTTAAAGAATATTTTGCCTGTTTGTTACAGGGTTTTTCAGGTGTCTTTGTGCAAGTGTCAAATGGGGCTGCAGATGGACCATTTTGGGAAATGGCTTTCTTTTTGCCACTTTGCTATACAGGGCATATTTGAGCAATATTTGATATTGATAATGATATTGTTCTATTATGCACATTTCCTCTGTTGGACATAACATTCTGTAGGCCTTTAAAAGTTGCTATTTTATCTGGTGGCCTTTGAATGACCAAGTGAATTATTTCCCAGTCATCTAGTTTTGATGCATGGACAGGGTGTGGTGCTGTGCACAGCAGGGCTTTGGTAAGTTTGGTAACTTTGGTAACATTAAAGCAACTTTTCTGTCCACTATACAGTGCACTATAAAGCCTGAAGGAACCATTACATCATTTTTAAAGGGAGCGGGGAGACGTTTAGAAAAGACGTAAAGCTTTTGCATTTAATTTCTTATGCTCTGAATGTTTTATGTGCTGTATGATATGTTGCACTTGAATTTGTGCAATAATATCCTATTTGCACTTTTTCAACTTTTTTTTTTTTTTTACCTGTATGGGCATGATGCAGAATCTCAGAAGGTTTAAATGCAGATAATCTGTTAGTAGTTGGCTTGATAGCTCAACTGGATTGAAAAGTCTTCATGCAAACACCTCAATCAATCTAACTGTAGCTCAGTCTGAATGAAATTTCAGCAGGATCCGAAATAATTCGGTAAATAGAGGGGAAAAAACATGAACACTTGAATCTGACTATTTGAACGTGATTACAGATGCTCCGCAATTGTGCAGAAGTTGTGTTTGGAATATATGTAAGGCACATGTAAATGAATATTTTAATCGAGTTGCAATGTTTCTGGTACATATAAGCAGTACATTCAGAATCTGCAACCAAATTAAATTCATTCAAACGAATTAAAATGGGTGCATGTAGACGTACCCTATGAGAAGTATTCTAAATATTTCATTATCAAAGCTATGTTACATTTAGGGTTGTAGCTACAGAGATGGAAATAAGCTTTGCTACCATGATTGCCAACCCAACTGTGACCTCAAATCACTAAATACATTTTTCCCCATGACTCTTGGTCTCTGCTATAGCTTCCATAATAAAAAGATTCATTGTGTTTATTTAGAATGCGCCTTGACAGAAAAGTCTTGCAGTTAACCTGCACCATTGTGTGCAAGTATCTGTGTGGTTTGGGTTAAAAAATAAAACTGTCTTTACCAACTTGGACAAAAAGAATAAATGGAAAAGAAATGAAATAGAGTCTCTCAACAAATAGAAGTAACACATAAGCAGTCTGACAATTGTTGCAGTGTTGCAAGGGATACATGTCAATTTTCCTTTTTCTTAAAATGTCAATCTTGACATTTCAGGAACCAGATAAGAATTAAGCAAGTGCTTCCTGTCTCTGTGTCCTTATCCATGGTTTGCCCTGGTCTCTTACTGATCAGTAGCCTGGCTGATGAATGTGCGCTCATGCACAGGGTCCTCAACACTATTTCTCATACAGACACAAAACCCTTATAAGATAAATATTTGAGAGGAAATACAAAACACTTAGTATGCATTAATAATGTATGTATTATTATATCAGTATGCAAAAGTACACAAAATTTGAAATACATTTCGCTAATACTTCTTTTCGCATTCTTTTTAATCAAATGAGTGACGAGAATCTCACAATGGTATAAAAGAATCTGTATTTTCTAAACCATTCCATTGTGGAAAAAAACCCAAAACACATTCACTCAATTTTTGCACATTAGTTTTGAACATTCAACAGGGCCAAATTATATATTCTCCAGCTATTTTGCAGTCAATCATTCTGCCACAGATAATGCAGAAAATCTGCAGTACAATAAACATGGACAATTTATTTGTTTGACTTGACTAAGTAGCCACATAAGACACATTGATTAAAAAGAAATTGGCAACCATTGTTTTTTTTGTGGTATCTCTAAAATCAAACACATTAGAGATTGGCTCTAACTACAAAAGTCATTTTGAGATAATACTTGATTGGAAGTAAAGTCAGTCCTAATTCTCTGACATGTAAGAAACAATCAGCGTTGTTCGGAGCTTGACAGTTAAAGACTATGAGACGCTACTCAACTATATGACTTGAATGACTGCTGTAGATCAGAGGCAAACACACTGACTTTAGGTCACTGTTTGCAAATTCATACTGCAGCTCAAAACCATGGGCAAGACACTACACAGATGTTATAGAAGATCTTACATAGTGTAGATGCTACGCAAGATGCTTCCCACTGAAATGCTTTTTAAACTAACCCATAACCTCCCAAGTTTAACCATATCCCTAATATTCCAGTGCTCTCATTAGCAATTTTGACTAATAAAAATCAAAATCGGGGTCACAGTCGATGGACGTTTTTAGTTACACAATAAAGATGTGTAATTGTGTATTTACAGGCAAAGCATGGTACCGATCCTCCTTGAACCACTGTAGTCTAGGCCAAACGAGGGGAAAAGCAGAAGATCAGAATACATTCAAATAGTGCCAACATTTTCACAACAAACTAGATTTCTGTCATTTTGATACAAAAGAGTATTGTGTCCACATCTCCAGCCAAAAGCGGCTTTGTAGGTGTTTGGGTTCGGAATTTATAGAGATCATGGATGGCTCATGAGCTTGGAGATGGCGTGACACTAGCTTTACCATTAGAGCCGATCATACTGTCTGTATAGTCCGAGTAAACTCTTCCCCGTTTGAGTTAGCCTTCTCTTATCTTAGCAGCTAGGGCAGAGTTTTCTTGTCGAATGGCCTTGTAGTCTTCCAGAATCTTCTCCAGGTTGCTAACAGTCTTTTTACCATTTTCAGTCTCAATCTACAGAAAGGAGAGACAAGAGACTGGGAATACAATTCTTACACAAACACATGCACCATTTTTACACAATTTGCATATTTAGAAGAAAAACAGCAATGAGTGCAAAGCTTATTATTTAGAATCAAGTAAATCAAATAATAGTTCAGTTGCGGATTCAGCAAAGAACTTCATCAAATCAAATGAGCACTTGGTATAATGCATCAGCAGAATCAATTAGTGTAAGGAAAAAGGCTCTAGCTTGGTGACTATTCATGCACATTACTGACAATCAATTCAATTGGGGGGACCTAGAATTTCATAGATTTTTCTATTCCATTTATCCTATCTGGCAGATCAAGGGATGACATGTGCTTGCTCAAAAGAAACATATAAAAGGTATGTAAACAGATGTCTTATCTGTTAGGAGTCTGTTACATGATCAAAAGGCTGTTGTATAGACATGAATTTTAAGCCATTTTGTAGCTATTTATAGCCATTATCTACTCACTAATGGCATGAAGAGGAACCATTGTCACAATTCAGTCATGTGCTTATGCTGCTGAATATTGACATGAATATTCCTGGTGTAGAGGATGGTGTGCTGCTAAGCATATTTGCTTTTCATAATCACACACAAAATGGTCAGCTCAAGAATTCCTTGTTTCTAATGCAGAAGGATTAAAGATGTGACGATTAATGCAATACACTAGTTATATACACACACTAGCTCACACACCTGTTCCTCCAGATCTCTGATCTCTCTCATGATGCTGCCTGTGTCCTCAATGGTCTGAATAAGCTGGCTGCAGTTCTGTGAGGAACAAAAGTTAATCAAAGAATGTCACAGGAAACCATGCTTAAGATCATGGTGTATTTATATGCTGTAAGTACTAGGCAATAGTAATCAGAGTTGAGCAACTCTCTCTTATGTCCTATTCCAGTCCCTAAACAGTTCAGTACATACTGACATGCAGGAATATGCTTATAGGATTTATATACACTCACCGGTCACTTTATTAGGAACACCTGTACAATCATGCAATTAGTCAATCAAGTGGCAGCAGCACAATGCACAAGTCATAAAGATGTAGGTCAAGAGCTTCAGTAAAGGTTCACATCAAACATCAGAATGGGGTAAAAAAAAAAAAAAAAAGTGAGAGGCCAATGGAGAATGGCCAGACTGGTGGAGCTGCTAGGAAGGCTACAGTAACTCAAATAACCACCAGGGTGAGCATTTAAAAAAAAATCACAAAACACTGAAATGTAAAGTAGAGGGGTTTTACATTTGGCTGATTTGAGACCAGGCATACTGATGTTCCTTATTAAAGTGACCACTGTGTGTGTATGTGTTTTAAACTACGTTTCATTTTTGTGTTGATCAGTGTGCCTTTACCTCATGTAGTGCAGCCAGGTATTTATAAGATTTCCTAACAGATTCATCTTTCTTGGCATCCTGTAATATTAAAACAAAAGCACAGATTAAATAACCATCTCCACATTTGAACTGTTTTAGTTTCTCAGTTATCAAGGACCTACCTTAAAAACCAATTCATCTGTTACAGCAAAAGTTCTGTCCAGCTTTCCTGTTAGCCCGTTAATCTCTTTCTGCAGGTCTTTAGTGTCTGACAAAATCTGTAACGCACAAAATTTGTATCCACAGTTTAAACCCTAGCAACTGAAATGTAATAAACCACAGTGAGAATTTAAAACTATCAAAACAATTAAAACAGCATTACGCAGAGACGAAATAATAAATAAATAAAAACCTTTGTGATTTCCTCCTTCTGTTTCTTAATGTTGCCGACAATTTCCAGGATCCTCATAGTGTAGGCTGAGCGGGAGACATCTTTAGGCAAGGTCTCATACTCTGTGATCTGTATCAGTAGCATGGGGAAAGGAATGCACAACATGGCAGAACAGGAAAACAAATTACTGAATATGTACACAAAAATAAGCCGTTTATCTTTAAAATATAATAAATATTTTTTTTTCCTACCAACTGTTTATATAGGCTCTCCTTCTTTTTGGCCTCTTCAGCAGACTGTCGGATTTTATCATGAAGGTCTTTGATTTCAGATAACTTTCTGGAGGACTCCATCTAATAACAGATTTGAATAATGATAATTGTTACATTGTCATTGTCAGTTGTTAATGATCATCTATAGGTGTGTGGACAGAAGTCTGAATACTCAGTAATATATCTGACACCTCGAAAACACTGAAATTACTATTAGAGTATTTGTTATGCTCCATGTCTAGAGAAGATCAGTGAGTAATGATGAATAAGAGAAACTGTGACTGGAAGTATTCTGATGGAGAGAACAGTAATGTGGGGTGTGAAAGTCAGATGCACATCAGAACTGAAAAATCTCTGGTGGTTTTCAATCTCACAGAGGTGGGAGCAGCCAGCCAGATATGACGCTTGTGGTTGTGGGATGACAAAGTACATACGCAATAATGTGCATCATATAAATCTGTGGCATCTTATAGCTTTAGCTAAATTTGTGCCAGAGTATGCGCTGCTATAGTATGGCTACATGATGAAATACTGAACTGGCACTGTCCAGTAAAACTTGTCCTGTGCATTTTATATGTGTTCATTAAATTAAATCTGTAAAATAAACAGCGGTCACCTCCGACACAAGTAGAAAAAATTATTGATTACATATAACATATTATATATATATATATATATATATATATATATATATATATATATATATATATATATATATATATATATACATACACACGTCCCATTTCTAACAACTAAATATCACATTTCACATAACTAAATATCCATCTCACATATCTATTATACATCTTGAAAAATGACCAGTCTTAACCAATAACAAGAATTTTAGCAATATGATCTATGTTCTAAATAACTAAAATGTTCTAAAATAAAGAACACGACAAAGAGTAGTATATATAAACTGGCTGCACCTCTCGATTACCGCAGAGTTCTTTGAGTCGGCGGTGTTCATCAATAAGTGGTGCTCTGTGTTTCTCCCACTGTGAGGCCAAATGAACCACTCGCTTTGAGCTTGCCTCCACCAGACTCTGAAACACATATTAAGAATGCAGGAAATTTTTTGCTAATGTTGGGGTTAAACACCATGGTTTATGAGGATGGCTCTCATACCTGTAACTTGATCAGGTTGTTCTCAGCATCTGGCAGGAGGTCGATGGTCTGTTTTTTAACCCTGACGGTGTTCTCCCTCTCCGAATTACGTACCTCTCTCTGTGTCAGCTCATCTGAAACCTACCAAAACAAGTTCAAATAAACATAAGATTTTCAGGAATTTCTTCCAAACGGTACATTTTTGGAAATCTAATTGACAAGTAAATTGTAAATTGGTTAACGTGATAACAGCTTGCAAATATCTGCAAGAAAAAAAAGCACACTTCCATTCCATTCTGACTTGGAAATCGTGTGCATATTGCATAGCTCCTTTGAATCAAGTTCATGCCATAGGATCATATTACTGCGCAGGGAAATTATTCCGAATAAGCAGCAGCAATTACCTGGTGAATGGACACTGTGAGTTGCCTTATGTCCCCGCCCACCTCCTCCATTTGGACAGAAAGTTGCTGCAGTTGCTGCTGGAGTGCAGAGAGTTCAGCCTCCTGCTGGGCCTTTAGGTCCTCCTCTGACTGGTGGGAGCTGGGAAGTGCACTTGCTGCTGCTGCCATCTGCTGAGCAGCTTTTTCGGGTTCCTGCAAAATAAAGACACCTCGTGTCAGTTTCCGAATAGCCGCTAGGGGGCGAAAGGCATCATAGCATGATAAGGAAATGGTATACCATTTGCAATACTGAAATTCATGATGTCCCTTATAATGCACATCTCTCTTAATAAATGCTATGATTTTTTTTGTTGCAGACAAAAAACAACAAAAATATATATATATATTTTTATATATAAGAAAAATTTACATATTCTACATATTAAATGTATTCGTTTGTAGAAAAAAAGACCCTAGCAGATCACCAACCACAAAAATCAACTTTTGCATTGTGGAATTTTGCTGATTCAAATTCGCTTGAAATTGAACTCATTCTATGAAACATCTGTGCATTTAATGATCATCAATTTGCTCAGGTTGCATTCCTGCTGTTTAACTCAATGATGCCTAGCAGTTAGAAGCATTAGCTTGTCACATGTCTGCCCCATAATTGATTCTGTTGAGAGTAAAATACAGCCTCTCACAAAGTGGACCAAAATTACCAGATTAGCCATTAACATTTAATTCAAATGGTTTTTAAAGTTATAGAATATTGCCAAGCTAGATAGCTTACATATCCTTATCCATATCTTGTCTGACCTACATATAATCCAGATGAGTTTACGTATTTAGTAGGTTATTTCTATAAAAAGGTCGGAGAATTATGTTTATACACAGCTATACAAAAAAAAAACCCTCTTACACAGTGCAAGTCCCAACTGTGCGCCTGTCTTGATTCCTAAAACAGCATTCTGTAATGCGGGAATATATTTTTGGCCAGACGAAGGTCTAAAGAAGACTAAGGGTATTTACTCTCTAGGAAAGTGTTTTGTGAGATCAGAACAGCACAAGCTAACATGTACCTGTGTGAAGGTGAATTTCTCAGAATGGGTGAAGCGTGTGCCTTTGGTCAAGACATCGCCTCCTGTTGTAGCTCCAGCAAAGGAGTTTAACAGCTCAGAAAGGTCAGAGGTCGAACGTGTGGCGTTGTGTGTGTCGGGCCGACTCTGGGCAGCCGCCCTCAGCTGCTCCTCTATTCGCTTCTGCAGCCTCATTCTTTTCCTTGAGCGATAGTCCTGTAGAAAACAGGAGGAGAGAAATGCACTTCTAGTGAATTCCATATGAGTATGAACTCAGATAATTGCCAGCTTTACATAAGATTAACCTTTCTGAGAACCAGCATGAAATGGCATGGTATTTTTATTCCTTCCTACCCTCACACTGTCTGATTTTACACTAATGGCATTCAGAAGAAGCAGAAAAATCTCATAAATATCATCTTGGATTAGAACTTGTTGACTTTTTCAGGTACAGGAATAGTTGCCACAGCACAGACAATTAGTCTGCTTGTAGACTGAAAGCAGGGTGAATATCGACATGAAGTGTGAAATGTCAGCAGAGTCGCTGGTTAGCAGACAGACCTGAGAATACCTGAATGCTGAATGTCACATTAATGTGATGGAAACAGCACTGTGCACCTCCTTAACATATTAATCTCTGCTTTTACCACAGAGCCATAATGGGGGAGGCAGAACAGGAACAAACGTAACACTATTCTGAGAAATGGACAAAAGTTCAGGGCTATTTTGAGCTGCTCTGAATAAAAAACATCAAGCACTGAAATATACATAAAAATGATAATAATGTCAAGATACCTATATGAAATAATTCATCAGATGTATTCTTGAGTGAAAGTTCAAATATATCCACAAACATATAATAG
The DNA here is from genome assembly GCF_019097595.1 of Hemibagrus wyckioides. Classification (NCBI taxonomy): domain Eukaryota; kingdom Metazoa; phylum Chordata; class Actinopteri; order Siluriformes; family Bagridae; genus Hemibagrus; species Hemibagrus wyckioides. The sequence continues at coordinate 16,965,210 of NC_080714.1, read as the reverse complement.
AATATTTAAAAAGAAAATGATTGAGTAATGGCATTTTCCTAACATTGTCTCACACTTTTCACAAATTCAAAACTATCCACACACCTCAAATTAGGATTTTTATTTTGATTTATGACTGCACTTGGATGATTTTTTTGTTTAATTACATTAGTTATAAATTTATGAAGAGCAAATATAATTTGTGACAATAATTCTGCAATGATGATTGATTGTGGTATGGATAAATATCTACGTGGATTTGTTAGGATATTGTAAAAAGTTAATTAAATAAAGTTAAATAAAAGAATAAATATAAATGAAATTCATTGGATTTTTTGAGCCAAGTGTTAAAATTTTATGAATCCTTAATCCTTCGTTAAATAAATACTCGATTAAAGTATATTCAAAAAACCCAGCTACTTATAGGACACTTCTGTTCATGAGAAAATTTTCCTTTACTAACATTACATCACTGACTTGGCATATAGCTCAGTCATGTGCCTGTGTCTATAGTGATTTAGAGCTATTGTGCACCTCAGGAGTCAGTCTGGAGAGAAGCCCTTGGCTGTTCCACTCGTTCTCCCACTCCTGTGCTGCGCTGAGTTCAGAAACATGGTTCTCCAACAGGGAGGCAGGCACTGAGGCAGCTTGGGAAGGCTGAGATGTCACAGGCAGCAAATACTCCCTCCAATACTCTTTTAACTCTGAGAGAAAGTTAAAAAAGCATTAGTGCAGAAGTATTCCATTAAACTTGTTGATAGATAGATAGATAGATAGATAGATAGATAGATAGATAGATAGAGGTGAGTATATAGATAGATAGATAGATAGATAGATAGATAGATAGATAGATAGATAGATAGATAGATAGATAGATAGATAGATAGATAGATAGATAGATAGAGGTGAGTATATAGATAGATAGATAGATAGATAGATAGATAGATAGATAGATAGATAGATAGATAGATAGATAGATAGATAGATAGATAGATAGATAGATAGATAGATAGATAGATAGATAGATAGATAGATAGATAGATAGATAGATAGATAGATAGATAGATACTTTATGCATCCCAAAGGGAAAAGGACAAGGTAGATAAAATGGTTGTATTTTGTTTCTGCTTAATGTTAGCACTTTTGATTCTGAACAAATGACGCACACTATTTGGCAAAAGGTTTGTGGACATCTCACCATGACACCAAATTTACTTTTTGCACACAACATTCTAGTTACAGTCTTCTTTGCCGTTCTGGAAAGGCTTTCCCACGGATCTGCTACAGTAGCTACACTCATGTTTACAAAATCAGAGTCAGTTAGATAGAAAAGTATAGAGAGTGTTTTTAATACATTTAGCTGCAGTATTTTTTCATTATTCTCTTCTGCCCGCTGAAACATTTTGCTCTTTCTTCATCCAGACTGCAGTCTACCAGTTCATGACCCCTGAATAAGAGTATTGCGTTCACAGAGAAATAACTTGAACACAGAAAAAAAATGCAAATGACAAAAATGTACCTTTTGACTGTTTCTTGGCAGGAACTTTCAGTGAGTATGGGAGACTTAGTGGCTGGGCATGGAAACTGTGACATGGACCAGGACTCTGGAGATCAATTGACCATTTATTTACTATTATTAGTAAAGCAACTAAATCAACACAGCTAAGACAGATTTACTTTGAAAGGACAGGCTTGAAAGAATTGATTTTTGGTAAATATTACTTTATATAGAAAACATTTAAATTGTGATATATTATCATATCATGTGGTACCTGGGTTTTGCGGTGCATGGGCAGTCTACATGATGGAGGGAGCCAAGGCAACGCCAGCTGAGCTTTAATCTGGGCTGCAATGGCTTTCTGCAGGAGAGCAGACTTCCCTAAGAGAGGAGCAGTGTGTCAAGAAACAAAGGGAAGCATAAAACAAGCTGGATGTTTCTATTTATTCATTCCAGGAACGCATGTATTACTAAAATGAAGACACAGCATGCATTAAATGATCAGGAAAAATCCGGTAACTCCCACCACTGTGCCTGTGATGTGTGGCTTTGATACTATAGCTATAAATTGTACTGCTTTACAAAACTATTCTATTTGGGTTTTGTGCAAAAAAATAAACCAGACAGAATTCCCTTTGAATTGTTGACATAACTCAAACAATAGAGTATTATTAAACTAAAAACAGCATCAAAACCACAAAGCTTATTACTTTGATGAATGGAGTTGATTTTGGACGTTTTCCAACAGACAAACACACACAGAGTTGAGTGCAAGTCTGTACAGTCTTAAGAAACTACTCAGACAACTATAACAAAGAAATTCAGAACTTTACTTGGTGACAAATAATCAAAATGTTGTAAATTTAGTCCTCAACTTCAGTGTCTTATTCTTCTGGACAGCTTAGTTTGAATGCTGGCAGAGCTTCAGGAGACAAAATCTGTTGGTTCTGCTTTATGTTCGGATTGTTGTCTTGTTGCATGGTATATATTTAATATTTTTTTCGTTACATTTTTGCGGATAAACTGTAAAGTTCTATTTTCTTTCTTATACCCAGAAACTATCTGGGTAAACATTTGCGCTTAACTGTACCATCATTACTGATAATATATGAGAACAAGGGCTGACCAAGGGCCTTAACAAACATGAAAATGACACAATGGGCCTCATTTATCAATCTGTTTGCAGTGGGTAAATTTTGGCATAAGCCAAACTAAACCAATAAGTTTTGGTTAATGCTGATCATCTTATGTGTGTATGTTGATGAATGAATCACCCATGGGCATGGCATAACACTTCTGTATTTAGTGACTAGAAGACAACTCACGTTAATAAAAGATTTTTTTTTATTCAGCGTAAAACAGCTGAAAGGCAAAAGGGTGAATTAAGTGAGGTGAAAAGAAAACCCTTTGACATGGAAAACTTTACTCAGGTGATCCTAGACACTAATTCCCCCCATATTGAGAAACTGCTATGTTTGTTGGTAGCAAGTGTCTCGTTCGCTGTCGGCCAGATGTCTGTTTGGCCTCTCGCACACCAATGTGGAAGCAAACAGCATGCCAGGTTTCGTACTTACCCCCAAAATACATTTCCATCCATCTATCTTAACCGTGACATGTATTAAATTATCTCTGTTTTCCTTGCTGCTTGCACACATGAAGCATTTGATCAGCTATTTGTTAAGCCCTTGAACTTGAACCTGTTTTAATTTATAGAGATGTTGCCTTTTTTCTTTTACTTTCCCTCTATTTTTAATATTTTTTAATTAACAATATTAATATAATTAAATAAACTATTTACACATGACAGAGTAATCCTTATATAATCCTGCATTAATCTCTGACAATTTCATGATTTGAAGCCCAAAAATGAAGTTACACATTTCTTATCTGTGACACACAGGAGCTCACATAGAATACAAACGGTTTTCCAGAATATACAGGATTTTTACGAAAACCAACTTGTGTAAACGCTCCTAAGAAATACTTAAAAAAATAATAAAATAAAATAGACTTTTTTATCCAGCTTGACAAATGAGGCTCAATATTTCACAATGGGTCCTCAATTTAAAAAAATCATTCTGATAAGATTAGTTGATTTGATAAATCTGGGACTACACTGAACGCTTTGGGGGACACATAATTTGCACAAAATGTTTTTCAATGATCAGATCAGTCTCCAGCTTTGAGCCTTTCTGAAAAAGAATTTCATATAGAAGTCTGAAAATATTTTAGCAAAGCCCTTTTGTAGAACAAAATTGCACCACCTCAGGAAACCACTGTATTCTGAACAAATATTGTATTATGCAAATATTGCGCAACTTTCAAATATCACTCATTGTTATTCTTTTTAACACATTATTCTCAAACCAGTTACACCAGTAACTCTGGTCTGCAGAACATCCTGCACAATGAAACTGTTACTGTTGATACCTGCTGGTTGGTCAGAAACCTCTGCACTCTCTCGTGGCAGCTTCTCCACCAGGAACATGAGTAGAGAACGGATCTCTGGCTCATTACTGTATAGAAATGTCTGGTAGCCAATCTCTCCCTTATAGCCCAAGTCCTACATAGAGACACAGAGCAGACATACCATCTATTAATCTGGTGTTTTTCAATGAGGATTACATAACAAAACACTATTAACAAAATGGAGTAGATGGATTCATAAATTTAGTCTGGAAAATGTTTTTCAGGGTGCATGGAAATGCATTTTTCTTTTATTATTTTTAACTTCCTTCACAAGCTACACTACAATTACTGTGAGTGACTGTTTATTCTTCTACTTTTTAAAGTTAACCTTATGCATTTAAAATTCTTAATATAAACATAGTATTTTTGTTCTCTCTCAGGTAAACGGGGTAGCCTGACATAAGTTTAATGTAACTTATGAAATGATTTGCAAACCCCCTTTAACTGGAGAAATAATTTCACAGACTCACCATCTAATCAAACAATAAGCCTGTTATTTAACTGTGTGTAATAAATAACATTTTTAGCTATCTATTGGCATTATAAAACTTTTTATTTTAACTTTCCACTCAGAGAACACATAGATTGTGCTAAATAAGCCCGAATTATAGGCCTGTATTTTATTTTATTTTATCATGTACTAGCACAGACAAAATGGCAGAATTCTGGAAAAGTGATGCTCCAAAACAGTCTAGTGATCCTCTGACATGTGAAATAGGGATATGTGATAAAATACATTATATAAGCAAAAGTCTATGGATCTGATCCTCATACTCATGTGCTTCTTCTACATCTATTTCCAACTTGAAGTCCCACCTTTGCTGTTACAATAACCTCCACTCTTCTAGAGGCTTTCCACTACATTTTGGATTGTGCCTATATGGATTTATTCAGTCAGCCCCAAGGAGGCCTGGTGCACAATCACCATTTAAGTTCAGTGGGGTTGAGGTCTGTCAGGGCTCTGTACAGGTCACTCGGTTTCTTCTACCAAACCACATCTGCATAGACATTGCTTTGTGCATAGGGGCATTGTTATGTTGAAACAGGTTTGGGCCTCTTAGTTCCTGAAGGGAAACTGTAATAATACAGCATTCAAAAACATCCTATACAATTGTGTGCTTTCAACACTGTGGCAACAGTTTGGCAAGGATCCAGATATGGTTGTGATGGTCAGGTGTCCACAAATCTTTGGCCATGTAGTGTATATTAATCAAAAATAATGCATTTATCTCTACATTTATGCATGGAACACATGTCCTGTTCAGTTTCAGATGCACTAACCTAGTGTGTTTGTGGGACTCCAGAGAAATCATAGCAAAAGAACAGCAATATTTATATATTGTTGTGGCTCACTGAGTCTCCTATACTCACTATTTTCATGTGGCCTGCATACAAAAAAAGTTCTTCTCTCTCACCTGGCAGGCTTGGGCTAGGCTCATGCCCACCCTGAAGCGGGCAGACATGCCAGGCGGCAGAGTGGGAGAGAGTCCATTGCCCACGGCCGGGTCAATCACACGCAAACATCGCACCACCGCCTGCACTATGAGCTCACTGGAGAACTGCTTAACACTCTGCACATCTTCATCTATATCACTGCAGAACAGAGGAGAGATGTACAGGGTTTTACAGAACATATTAAGGCATTCAGGAAAACAGAGATACTGAGTATACAGTAGAAGGCTACGTGGAGGAATGTAGTGCACACATACACACAGACTGACAGTTGCTTAATTTACCCAATAGTTTTAAATCAATTCCACCAAAGAAAGGGGAAAATGCTTTTTTCCCCTCTTGTATAAATAAATCTGAAGCAATAGGATCAGATTCACAAGACAAGTGATCAAACCTACTGAGATACAAATGTAAGAAAGTTACAAACAGCTCGTCCTAATTGCACACTGAACCTGCAGATCTAACTCATATCTGAATGAGTAAAAATATTGAACAGATCACGAGGAACTGAACTTAAATGATCTGTAGCTGCAGATCAGAGACCTGAGAGCAGGTTGGAAAATAAACCTTCAAAACTTACGTGCCAGCCTGTCTTAGGGAATGGATTAAAATTCTGTCAACTTCTTCCATTACTGAAAGAAATCAGAACAAAGCTGCAAAATTTTCTAACAGTACCAGAGCCCCCACCACGTTCACCCAAATGACTATCATAAGGCTGTGTGTACTCGCTCAGAGCTAACAGGCATTAGCATCGCCCCACTGTACGCTAGTAGCACGGCTGCTAACTAAGGCAAATAATACGCACTAACAGCCCACAATCACCGAATTCCCATAATTAGATTGTGCAATATTAATCCCTACGATGTTTAATACTCTGCTCAACACTCTCGAGGAAAAGAAAACGGGACTAATAAAAGCTTTTTTGCGATCAGTGTATTTTTTTTGTCGTTAAAAGTGATGAGGAAGTCACATGCAAGGAGTGCCCACCGAAGTGCACTATGGGATATGAAGTTTTGTCGCGCAAGCAATAATTTGGTCTTTATTTATACAAATACGGCTAAAAACACGCTTTCCCACAAGGCTTGGGTGTTCAAATCCCAAACGACTCAAATGACGCTTAAGAACGTGACAGTCCATATCATGTTTAATTCCGAAGAAATAACACAGGATAAATAAAGGGATACTACTAAATAACTGTTGGGATAAATGAAATGAGAGAGATAGCAAACTAGGTACAATGAGGACTAAAATAAAATTATATCGATGATATGAAATAAAGCTGCCCTTAGTTCATATGTTAAGGTATACGTTTATAAACATTCTTTTCACATTTATTTGTGGAGTCTGTTTTATGGTGTTATACAACATCTAATTCTCATATTAAGGGCGTATCAATACATTTTGTTATCTAAATGAACAGTCTTTACATTTATTACTTCATACTGTGAAACCCTGAATCATTTATTGTTTATATACTTATTATATATGCTAATTATTTGCACTGCGAAAATGCACTTCTGGTTAGAGGCTAACTGTATTTCGTTGCCTTGTACCCACATGTGCAGTGACAAAAAAGTTGAATCTAATCTAATCAAATCTAATTTTCGTAGACAATTTAGTCCTTCTAAAAGAAGCACATACATACTTTTCTGTTTAAGTATACACCAAACAGGCATAACATTCTGACCACCTGCCTAATATTGTGTTGGTCCCCCTTTTACTGCCAAAATAGCTCTGACCTGTCATGGACTGTGTATTCTGACACCTTTCTATCAGAACCAGCATTAACTTCTTCAACAATTTCAGCAACAGTATAGCTCTGACCCGTCATGCACTGTGTATTCTGACACCTTTCTATCAGAACCAGCATTAACTTCTTCAACAATTTGAGCAACAGTAGCTCGTCTGTTGGATCGGATCACACGGGCCAGCCTTCACTCCCCACGTGCATCAATGAGCATTGGCTGCTTATTACCCCACAAGAGCTGCAGTTTTGGAGATGCTCTGATCCAGTCGTCTAGCCATCACAATTTGGCCCTTCATCAAACTCGCTCAAATCCTTACTCTCTCCCATTTTTCCTGCTTCTAACACATCAACTTTGAGGACAAAATGTTCACTTGCTGCCTAATATATCCCACCCACTAACAGGTGCCATGATGAGGAGATAATCAGTGTTATTCACTTCACCTGGCACTGCTCATAATGTTATGCCTGATCGGTGTAGCTGAAACCAGACATATATTTTTCTTTTTCATGTATTCCAGTAAAGGAAATTGTATTAGATATTACATGTAGTGAGAATTAATAAGCAAATAATATAATCTTGTTGATGTCTTTGCTTGAGGTAGTAACGAACTAAAAGTCTACAGCAAATATGACACTATTCTTATTCTTATTCCTCTTTTTCATATAAAACATTTTCTGTGTTCTCTTACAGACAATATCATCTTCAGAACAAACAGGCAGAAACAATACCACTTACTTTTCCACACTAATTTACATTATAGGCTACATTTTATTTCACATTCCATATTACAGTATATTAACTTTACAGGTCACACATCTCTGTAGGTCACACATCTGAAACCAGTTGAAACTTCTGGTTTCAATAAAAGCTAAACCACACTGAAAAAATCCTGGCTGACTGCCATATAATGCTGACATAATGAGTAACACCAGGATTGACTCTAACATGAATATTGAAAAGGGGAAATACTCAACAACATGTAAGTGAGTACAGAGTACGTATTTACTTCTCAGTTACTTGACTCACACATACGCACAAAAGATTGTTTATAGCCCATGTGTACTTAAAGGTAGGCTTTTCTGAATTGCCTCAGATTTCCAACATGTGGCACAGTCATTTAGGTGCACAGCGGAGGAAAAACAAACTGCAACTAAGATTCCATGCAGAGATTAGCTTTATTCTAGCACAATGTTTGACACGTCATGGGTGCCAGACAACTTTAATTTTCGACACGGACAAACAATCCAAGAATTTGGGTTTAAATGCGCTGTATTTTTGTGTGTAATATAATTTGTGTCACAAATGAATGATTCTGGCATGAATTCATTGTTTTTGTTTCGTGTCTTGCTTTGTCAAGATTTAAGATAACATAAGGTACCTTATCAACAGAAAGGAAACCATTCTTCTACACCTAAACTCACTGTTATGTAAAAACATTTGTATTTGTAAGAGTCAACACATAATATTACATACTGAATCACAGTCACTAATTTAAGTAAATAATAAACTAAAAAAAATTGAAATAAAATAAAATATAAAACTAAGCACAACCTTTTTCTAAGTAAAACAAAAAGGAGGTAGTATATATTATTCATCTTTATTGAAATGCAACTCATTTTTAGCATGGTAAGCATACATATACTGAAGGGGCAAAGCACTATGTCCTGTTTAAACTTGCTCTAGTAAAGTGACTTCAATACTATGTGTGACATCACATGAAATTTGAGACTGTGGACGTGAACAGCCCTGCCTTTCAGCCCTTTTCCTCCTCCACACATGTGCTTTCTCCCCCTGCTCACTTGCTCCCTTTACTGGATCCGTAGTGTCCTCTTTTCTTTTGGCTCTTCTTTTGGTTTCTTCTCAATTAGAGAGGTGATTAATTTCAATTTTATAAAGAAAACTATGCAGATTGTTCTTCTTCACTTCTACATTTGAGAAAACCTCAACTGCAACTTCAAAAGGTAAAAAAAAAGGTGAGAGGCTTTGTTTTTACAACTAATTTGCCAGGGTGTATGGGCCATAAAACAAACTGCTGTTCTTGAAAGGAAGTCTTTGGAATTTACGTGCACATATACACCCTTTAAATGTGTTATCATCTGTCAGCACACCAGCTTTCTGTTTATCTTTTAACTGTCTCTCTATCTGTCTAATCTGGTTGTAGTAGTAGAAACTAAAAGGGCAGTCACAACAATTTTTCTGCTTGTAAAAAAGAGAAGGGGAAAGTTTGGATGGACATTTTTGTAATAATTCACACAGAGCACTGACATTTTGGTGTCATGTACTGAAAACACTGGATCAGAGTTAACAAGTAAAAAAGAAAAAAGAAAAAAAGAAAAAACTCTTCCAAGTTACTCTTCCAAATTTTTTGTGTCTGAAGATCTACGTTCTGAGCCGTTTGTGTTTATTCCCCCTATTGCCTATTTTTTGCAGGCAAGGGAGGAGAAATCATAAGAGATCTAACATACAGTAAAGGACATTTATGTACCTCCAGACAGTCCTCCATATCGTCCATATATATGGTCTAATTATGTAAATATTTGTCCTGCTGTTGTTCACTTGCACATATTCATTGCTCTTTTGGAACCATTTCAAGTAACTTCAAGGAATATAACGAGCACACTTAGTACTACTAGTGAAAAGTGGCCCTCAAAACAAACAAACAAACAAAAAACAGAGAAAAATGTCTACAATCCACTACACAGTATTTAATTTACTGTGTGCATATATGGAAACTAAATAACCTCTAGTTAACAAGTTTATATTTCACTATGAAAAAGGCTTTGGCTTGTTGTAAAGGTTTTTCGTGTGAGAAACGTCCATGTGACAATGTGAATAAAAATAATAATTTGATTGAATGAAACAGTGAATCCTAATTCAAATCGTTCAGGGTGTAACCACAAGCCGCAAGCAAAAACATTGTACTGTCACACTGTCAGCCACATTTGTAGCACCCATGTGGAAAAGAGCATAAACAGAGCCTCGTGTTGTTTTATTGAACCAAAACATACTTCACATACGTGTGTGGTGATTGTGTAGGTTTTGATACACGGATTCGTCACATGTCTTGAGAAAAGTGTATAGACCACAGCATACATCAAGTTGTCTCAGCACACTGCCATTATCAGGGGAAATCACTATCAAGTGGAAAGTGCATGGAATGCGGGTAATTAATTTTGTTGGCACTGAGGGTATCATGTATACAAGAAAGCTGTAGCCTGCACAATTGATATACATTTGAAGGGGCTTCCTCAGTTCCATAGAGCGGATGTCCTGGTTATATCCAACCTCCTCTGTTATGTCTCAGGAAGTTCAAGGGATGGAAAAGGAATATGAGGTGCTGATATCCAAGTCATCATGTAATGCTCATCATCATCATGCTGTTCAGTCACATGTTTGAGCAAAATTAAAAATGAATAAGGCTTGCTTTGGGTTTTTTTTTTCTTTTCCCAGTATGCAGTATACAAGCCGTTAATGGAAACATGTCCAAGTACTAATTGCAGAGGGTATGTTCATGGGTTATCTGAAGCATGCATATGTCTGGGGCCTTGTGATTCACTCAAGAGAAAAATTTGCAGTATCACTTGGGTACAGAAATTCAAGTACAGGCATGCCCAATATGTTTTGAGCATGACATGCAAAAAAAAGTGTAGATTAAAATACTTCCGGTTTGCCATTCATTAATGTTTTACATTAATGAATGGCAAATGTTTAAGTGACGCTTGTGTTTGCATGGCAAGGGGAGCATGAGAATTTTTTTAGAGAACTAGTGAGATGAGGAAAGAGAAAAAAAGCTCAAGGAATGTTATGGGTGGAGAGCTCAGAGTTGTTTAACTTGAACAGCAAGTGTGGAGTGTGGAGTGCGGAGCGTATCATACACAAAGTAAGCACCTCCCCTTACGACTTAAAAGTCTGGCTAAAATAATGTCTGTTCAAGTCAACAGAGCTGAACATAAACCTGGTGGTTCTTAGCAGCAGTTACATCTAAATACAGCAGTAAGCACATGAAGTGTTCACTGTTGAATGAGAGATGGTTTGTAGTGATTATGTAATTATCTCTTATCTGTGGATGCAAGAAGAGGGTTAATTGTATTACCCCACCCCCTACTCTTTCATAGAGTCTAATGCCCCAGTGTGTCTTCCATACCCCTAAACATTTAAACTGTGTTAAATAGGTTAAGCATATAACACACTGATTTCAGTCCAACTGTTCACTGCTGACTGATTTTTGAGGCTGTGAGATCCTATGATGTCTGGTGACTTGCAGGCTGTGAAAAGAAAAATAAGTAAGTTGCCTCAAGGGTTCATGGGTCTGGACTAGGCTCTTTTTGCTCTTGACGTGAGGCACTGGGAGGAGGGGTGAGAAAACAAGGGTAGTCTTGCATCAGAAAAGTTTCTTTCCTTTCCCTTCACTCCTCCTTTCCCTTTGCTCCTCCTCTTGGTGAACGGAAGAGACATTTTGTGGTTGGCATACGTTAAGATGAATGACAGATATTTCCATGAGATTTTGAGTGTTTCTTGGTTCAGATGCAGTTTGAGTTTCAATGGTTCTTTGTTCTGTAAGTACAATCCTACTTGCAGAACTAATATGTATTCCAGATATTCCAGATGGAACTCCACAGCACAATCATAGGTAGGTAGGTAAGTTGATAGCACAGTATATGTTATTATGGCTTTTTACCTCAGCTCATTTAAGATATAGGTGGTCCATATAGGAAACAGCCTTTTTCCAAGACACACCAGGGGGCCAAGACAGGGGGCCAAATGGCTGCTTAGTTGTTTTTTGTATTAGGTGTATTTCTGCTTTGTTATTTTAAGTGTGTATTTTTTATAGGCTATATATATTATTTGCATCAAGCATCTGTTGCTATCGTTTTAAAACCCAAAGCTCAATTACTACCTGTAACAGAAAAGTAGGTGAAATTCATTTACTATTAACCTGCGTCAGTGTAATGAAATGAGGAAAATGTGCTAAAAACGAATACGCCGTAATTATGTGGCATGTGAAAATATGGCTGCCACTAATTTCAAAACACCTTACCTTATCTTTAAGCACAGCCAATGACCTGAGACATCCTATTAACATAACTACAGTCTATTTTGAGGGTAAAACGTGCAATGTCCTTTATTAGCCAAGTTAGTAATCTACTTGAGTATTCACATCGACAAGATGAAGGCTAAAGGCAAAGGAAAACAACAGGGATGGGAACTTAATGCATTACACACCTAGTACAATAAGATATCCAGCATTTTCTGGTACCTGTGGGTTGCAAACAGGTAGTCATTTACAAATAAGTACTCAACATGAAATAAAATAATTAAATATTGACCTAACATGAGTGGACTATGTGTACTAAGAACTAGGATTACCCTTAATTAAACCCTTAGCCACAGCCAACAAAGGTTGAAATCTGATTGGTTCTCTGCACTATGTATACACACTTCCATGTGTGACTTTACAGCTTTTGAGTGCTATAACACAACAGGCTTTTGGAATTGTATCTAGTCAGGGTGGGTGGGAGGTGGCTTTATTTAACAGAAAGAGAGAGAGAGAGATTTGGCTTTGGCGTTTTCAATTTGAGGTCTCTAGGTGTGAATTAAATATTATGCCCAATAAGCTTGCCATAGGTTGAAATGTTTACCTATTTTAATAGAGGTACCGTTTTACCTTTTCAGGAGTAAAAACGGAACAGGAGGACAGGGAAAGGACGGTGTGTTTCTGTAATTAAAAAATAATGTTCCAATGAAGAAAATAATGTTCCTATAAAGAAAATAGTAATATTATAAAAGCTGCTTGTCATCTATCTGCATATATAATTCAAGCTTTCTCTGCCTCATTGTTGGGTAGTTTTCAATAAGCGAATAGGCATGTGGCCTTGGGATATGTGTACATTTTGAGCATGCCAAACCAAATACTTTTATAATATCATAAAAAAATCATGTTATAAGAAGGCAACAAGAAAATACAGCTGATAGGTAGAAACAACAGCTATAGCCATAGTTTATTTAGTACAATTAAGTATTTACTTTTTAAAAAATGATCTATTTGTACTATTTGGTATATGTCTGTCTTTTCAACGAAATGAGTAGACATTGGGGTACAACTTAAAATGTGGGACTGTAACCCTATTTTACCCTCTGGACAAAGGGTTAGAGGACAGTCTAATGAGCCTAATGAGATAATTGGTAGATTCTCTGGCATTGGTAAAATATACCAGGAGTGAATTCCTGTTCTAGGACATCTACTCATGTTGTTGGTGCATAAGTTTGAACATTTGAAGTCGCCTTGGAATTGGCCTCAAAAGACCAGACTGTTCATAAGTAAACCATTTGTATAAGCAAAGCCTTGGACCCTTTGAACAGCCTATCCTGTGTCCTATGCTTGTAAACAGAGCATCAGTGTATAACATTTGCTTTGATTCACATCTTATTATCCTGTGTATTTATTGTCCTGTACTCACCTCAGACTTTTGTGTATTTGTCCTTTATGTAGTCCAGCATCGGTGTTCTGTGTTGCACCAAGGTTCTGGAGAAATGCTGATTCGTTCCAGTGTATACAAGCGACATAGAGGACTGACTATAAAAGCTCACTTGACTTGACCTAACTTCTGCTGAACGGATATATTCCACGGACTCTATAGCAAGTTTGAGTAATTCGCAGTTCTTGATCATAACATACTGCATATCTGGCAACAAAAATATTACTCATTTAATGAACATAAATTATTATGGATGGGGCATCAACAAGACCAGACAGCATATGATTTTGCTGAAAAGCTATCTGATGTTAACAAAGTTAGTCATACATTCTAACTAAATTTGGTTCACAATGTAATTTGGTAAAAACTGTTGCTCCTGCTCAGCTATTCGATGTCTGCTACTACTAAGGGTAAATAGATTATTTTTGGTTTTTGCATTTAGACCCAGATAGTCAATGCATAGTGAAGTCTGTCTGTGCTTTGTTTTCATTGCAGAATTTTCGTGCTCTGGAAAGGGAACTCCTCTTCCCCAGGGAAACATGCAGAACTAGAGCTTTGGTCTTTTCTACATAACACTCACTACTTCAGCCAGATTTTTGCACAATACATATCACATATATTGCACTAAAATTGCAAACAATCACACACAACTTCACTTAATTATTAATAGTTCTACTTAGAGTTTCATATATATAGTTTCATATCTTCTGTATATTTTTTCACTTTGCTTAATTCTGTTTCTATTTTTTATTGTAACATATTTTTAATTTTATATTTAATCTGCTTTAACGCCATCGAAAATTATTTCATGTCATATTGTGTATGTATGTTTATGTGACAAATAAAATTTGAGTTTGTTTATCTTCAGTGCAGGGATAGCTGCAATGTTATTAATGCTTATTTCACACCTTGTAGAGGTCCTGATATTTAAGGGCAATGAGTACATCTGTAGTGATTTTATGCCTTTATGTGTGATGGGGTAACAGGATATATTGCTTGATATAGGGGAGAAATTTCCTCACTCTTCCAAGAGCTTACTGTATCATGTGTCACTAAGTAGGGGTATCCTGAAATAGTCTGATACAGTCATGGTGTAAGAATCACAGGCAGTTTTTTTTTGTGTAGATTTTGAGTAGTTTTCCAGCTTTTGGACGTTTTTAAAGATATGTGCCGCCTGTCAATGAGTATCCAAACTTTCTTAGCTTAAGTAGTAGCGATCTGCTGTCCAGAGATGAACAAGTTCTACTTACTCTTGCTGGTTAGATGAGGACATAAGGTGCATTAAGGGCCTAACAAAAATATGCTCAGATTTCCTTTGTCACTTATGTTGGTCTGTCCCAGATACATAGCTTTTTAGATGTTTAACTTTGTTTAATGCACCCAGTTATTAAATTACCTGAGGAAATGGACAGTAGGATATACTTTTTGAGGAAGAGGGCTTGTCCTTGACAAACAAGGGTTAAGAGTAATGTCACTTCATATGCAAACAACAATTGTTCTAAACCCAGCTGGGGGTAGAAACTGGGGGTAGATTCCTAACAAATGTCACAGACTTGTCTCACTGTTCTGTGTAGCAGTCATACAGTTTCTGGTGTTCCTATCAAGATTCAAATAACAAAGTTTGCCAAATATTTTGAGCTTTGCTTTAGTAAACGTTAATTTACGCTAACTTTAATTGTTAGGTGGCTTTTATTGTAAAAAAAGGATTCGTTGGGAGTTTCACTTAGTGTTCTCCACCTGGAGTTGTAGTAACTGAAATTGTTTGTCCATGTACATTTTTGAATATCTATGTTTTCAGTGAAGTCTTTTTTTTAAGTTAAGACAGGTAGAACTAGTGCCAATCCCAGTGAATTCCAGTGTAGAGTTACCTGCTGAGAATGGAAAAAGGTCAAATCAAAGACAGGAACCAACTGTATAACAGACCCTAATGGGGTAATCCAAAAATAAAAGCACCAGTAAAGAGTGCACACACACACACACACACACATTGAGCTTGCTAAAGGTTTTTATGTAGTTGGCTATGGAGATAGCAGCATAACGTACATCCAAAACTATATAACTTATATTCAAAGTATCTAATATTTGCAGCAAGTTAATTTATTACTGAAGATATATTTCCTGGCTAAAATTCCTGAATTAAATTGTTCTTTATTTCTGCTGTAACTGTTCAATACTTGGCATAGATTCTCATTTCTGTGAGTCATGAAGGATAATGTTTTTATAGCCGAACCTGTTACTGACCTTGCAGTAAGAATTCCCATGATATATTTAACCTCATTGAACACATGCTAATAGATTTAGAACCCATCTGGTATAAGCTTTATTAACAGCTTGACCCTTTGCTGTATAATGTTCTGGGCATTTTAGGCCTGATATTCTTGATATTGTCATTTATGAACATGTAAAGAGATTCTTTCCCCTAGTTGAGATGTTGAGAAACCTAACATGAAGCTCAAACAGACAGCTGGAATAAAACAACAACAACTCTGTTTTTGTTTAGGATGAATTTTAATGCCATGACTTGTCCACTTGTCTGCAAAGAGGAAAGTATCACTGCAAAATCACTATAAAGTTATTCTGATGATCAATTTATCCTCAAAATTTCTACCCTGATGAGAATTGTCTCTTCCAGGATAAGAATTTCCCTTCCATAAGACACAAGTGGTTTGATTAGCATTAAAATGATGTACAGCATATGCTATGGCCTTTCTCATTCACCAGATCTCAACCTAGTTAAACAGCAATGGGAGATTTTGTAATCTGTTATATTTTATATCCTAGACTGTGCTCCTTACCACCATCATCACTGAAAACACCAAAGGTAAGGTAAGGAGCACAGTCTAGAGCTGTTTATCTAGGTTGAGATCTGGTGAATGTAATGGCCATAGCATATGCTGTACATCATTTTTATGCTAATCAAACCACTTGTGCCTTATCCTGGAAGAGACAAATGAGGGAATCTTCTGGAAGAATAGTGTTAATTCTTCTAGTATTGTTCCAGAGACTTGTAAAATCTATGGCCAGTCATGTTAGTCTAAGCTGAGCTGTTGGTATCTTACTTCACACACTTGTTTTCCTATTTAATTTCTCATCCATCTGTATATTCACACACACACGTTTGTGTGTGTATGGAAAGACAAGCATATGTGGACAGAAAGGCACTAAAGTAAAACTTATCAAATGTACTAGACATCAGTCTACAAGGCAGAGATCAGAAAAGTGTGTGGGAGTTACAGCTGGCAGGCTTGTCTGGATGTCCTCCAAACTTTTGGCTTCTGAGCCACGTAGCCAATTCGAGTACGGGGAGAAAACAGTAGATTGAGTCTGAGTATGAATTTCATATTAAAGAGCAATGTGCTGTGTTTAGCTTTCCCACAACTTTTTACAACAGCTAACCACCACATTAAGAGAGAGAACAAATATTACAGTATTAAGCATAGGGACCGGTGTGTGTTTTTATTAACCTCAGTAAAAATAAATCTACTCACATGCTGCTGCAGAACTAGCCTGGTTCTTCATATATCTCAGCAAATATAACAAAAATGGGATTAGAAAGTGTACTCAGCAGTGTATGGAAATTCTTAGAAATGTAAAAATAGGCTGCAGCCCATGCTCAGGTCTTCTCCTGAAACATGAGCTCTGATGAACCAATCAAATTTTGGAGAGTGGGAAAAAAACCACATGGAGCTCATATTTTTCCTTCGACTGACTCCAGCTTGAGAACTTGTCCAGTTCTCTGCACTTAACTTTGTAGAGACACAATGCAAATAAAAGACACTGAATGTCACTAATCAACTATGTAAAGTTTACCACATGGTACTTTTGATTATGCTTAATGCATTTTTGTTCATGTTAAAAATGATTTGGTAAAAGAAAGAAGGAAAAAACTAAATCTTTCCTGTATTGTTTGTTTGTCTTTCAGGTCAGCACAAAAGGCATTTATTTTACACCAGCTTTATTTCACCAAACTTTTTTTCACTTTTCTATAATAATACACAAAAAGATATACAAAAATGGAGCTTCAGAAACTGTCAAATGGACACCACCAGGAATTTCAGCCTCTGGAAGATGGGTATGTGTCCTCTTTATTTGTCTGTAAACTGCTAGTAAACTAACTGTAAACTGTAACTCCTGGAAAACTTTAGAAATCTTAAATGTAAAATTTAAGCATCTATATCCAGCAGAAAAGCACAGGGTAGAAATCATGACATAAATAGCTACACCAGCGAAATAACACAGTGCCACTGTCTGTAACTGTTTAATGCTCCAAATTTTTTCATATGTATTCAGACTCAATCCTGAACTAGACATGAGCTAAGGCATACAGTGTTTTTTCTTTTCTTTTCTTTTCTTTTCTTTTCTTTTCTTTTCTTTTCTTTTCTTTTCTTTTCTTTTCTTTTCTTTTCTTTTCTTTTCTTTTCTTTTCTTTTCTTTTCTTTTCCTTTCTTTCCTTCAATATTTAAGACTATTTTTAATTCCACAGTTATTATTTCCTTTATCCCAGCATACAGCGTTTTCTGAAAAATTTAGTTGGTTATATTTCTTAAATTATATTTCTAAAATATAAAAGAATTTGCAACCCAAACACTTACTAAGGATGAATGAATGAACTTAAATGCATCACTGTAAATGCATTGTCAATGCCTTTTTATTCTTAAATGAAGGATTTAGTAAGAAAAGCAGCAAAATGTCTGTATTTCAGCATCATGATCAATTGCCAATGTTTTTTCTTCTCTGAAATATGCAGTTTCTCGCCAGAGAATGAAAATTTTTTACCACATAAGAACCCTGGGAAAAAAAACACTCAGTTTACAGATGTAAGTACAAAAAAATGCCAACACTGTACTCAGTATAGTACTAATATGGATTTCTACAGTTTAAGAACATAACCTACATATAGTCACCACCCTGTCTTTTGTCTGTATGCTGCAATACCCTGCATGTTTTTGACATTGAGGACATATTACCTTTGTGTCTCTGGCAGTTTGAAGGGAAGACCTCATTTGGAATGTCTGTGTTTAACCTCAGCAATGCTATCATGGGCAGTGGAATCTTGGGACTGTCATATGCCATGTCCAACACTGGCATAATTCTGTTCCTGTGAGTATGTCAGACTGCATCACCAGTGCACTCTTGCTTCAGCACAGTATCACAACATGCTGCAAAATACTATCACATTGCTTTGAATTTCACATGGCTTACTGAAGTCAGATTCAGAACACCTAGTACACAACTATATGTAGCTAAACCAGTTATTCCCATTTTCCTGCATTTCCGCAAATTATATATTACCCACATTCCTGTATGCATAAGCCAGGCTGTAATGCCTGTATAGCATTTCATTTTAGGCTAATCCTAAACGAAGGTTACTGGACACAAATGTACTCCTAACAGTAAGAATCTTCTCTTTATGTATTTACTGTTAAATAAACAGGTCCTTGTGAAGTAGAAGGTTTGTATACTGAACTGGTGAGCAGCGATAATGAAGAACCACAAGGTTCCCAAATCAAATTGCAGAATTAAATATAGCTGCACAGTTGGCAAGGTCTATAAGTCTGCCTGTTGGAAAAAGTGCAGTCATTTCTCTCTCTCTCTCTCTCTCTCTCTCTCTCTCTTTCTCTCTCTCTCTCTCTCACACACACACCCACACACACATACACACCGTCATATGCACCATTATAACCTACTGGTAGCCAAACACACACTCTGCAGTACATTACACTCATTTCTATTAAGTCCCTTTACTTTAATAAATAATTTTATAAAATAATGTTTTCACAGGTTCCTGTTGATATGCATTGCTATTCTTTCATCTTACTCTATCCATCTTCTTCTGAAGAGTGCTGGAGTTGTGGGTAAGACAAGGCAGTAATAATATAAAACTGCACTCAAATAAATGATTGAAGCTTTTGTACAGAGTTAGCTGACTATTTCTGTCTGTGTGCAGGTATCCGTGCCTATGAGCAGCTTGGCAAGAGAGCATTCGGTCACCTGGGAAAAATACTGGCAGCTGTTGTCATAACAATGCACAACATTGGAGGTGTGTTAGATAACTAGAAGAAAACAAGAGTGCTGATGAATTAAGATGTTCAGTAATTTATAGCAATTTTTGTTATAAGCTGACTGCAAAGCTTTCTGATTTTAATGCATCAGTAATTTAATCAGCTCTCTGAAATCCACGAATTAAGTAAAAAAAATAATAAATAAAAATCAAAGCCAAAACATTGACCTAAAAATTATTCAGCCACATGATATCAACATATCAGCAGGCGATATATATCTAAAAAACCCACCAGATCAAAAGAGTGGCCTCCAATATGTCTGACACACTACACCTCTCATGTGGAATGCCAGTGTGCTTAGTCATGTCGCATAACATCCCCACCTTTTCCTGCTCCTGTCCTGACAAAGGAGTGTCAAAATTTCACCCCTTTAAAGTAGTCTAGGGAAGGTAATAAGGTAATGACAAGTTGTAGCACTGTGTCATGATGTGCACTGTGAACCGTTGTGATACAATTTGACTGTCTATGTAAAAAAATATATATAAATAAATATAGAAAATTAGATTAATTTACTGGGCCATATAACTTTTCTTTCCTGAACTTTACACTCACAGAATGCATTTTTGCAAAATTTGCCATTAGATGTATAATTTATAGGCCTACTGATTTTTGAGTTTTCTGGGTTTGGAATTCAGCAGTTAAACAGCCCAATGAATATAAGAACTTAATGCTAAATATCTAAATATAATAACTTTGATAATGGTAGCAAAAATAAAAATCAGGACACCTGAAGGAAACCACACTTTCAGGGCCATGGTTCTATAAAAATCCCACTGATCCAAGACACAGTATATTATAAATAATGAAACAATATTTTTTTTAAATCTTATAAATAGATGAGTTACATTTTGTAACATCTCTCTATCTGTCTTTATTTCAGCAATGTCTAGCTATCTCTTCATTGTGAAATATGAGTTACCATTGGTCATTCAAGCATTTTTGGGTCTTCAGCAAAGCAGCGGGTAAGATGCAAAAAAAAAAAACAACAACCTTATTATGACTCTTAAAAAATGTTTGCAAGATCAATTAATGAAGCTTAAGAAGTGCTGATGCCTATGGTCTTGATATTTATTGAATAATGAGTTCTATAGAAGGTTGTTGTCACTACATCAGTGGTACAAAGTGTCATGCTCTGCTATTCACCTCATAGTGTTAAAAATAAATAAATTATATCATTTTAAAGACTTAAAACTGGTGATTTATGCTAGCACATGCTTACATACAGTGATGGAAAAAATTATTTGATAACCTGCTGATTTTGTACGTTTGCCCACTGACAAAGAATTGATCAGTCTGTAATTTTAATGGTAGGTTTATCTGAACAGTGAGAGATAGAATAACAACAAAAAAATCCAGAAAAACACATTTCAAAAAAATTATACATTGATTTGCATTTTACTGAGTGAGATAAGTATTTGACCCCTTTGCAAAACATGACTTGAGTACTTGGTGGCAAACCCTTGTTGGCAATCACAGACATCAGACATTTCTTGTAGTTGGCCACCAGGTTTGCACACATCTCACATCTCAAGGAATTTGGGCCCACTCCTCTTTGCATCCACGACCCATTTTCAATGCCCTGGCTGAGAGAAGGAGGTTCTCACTCAAGATTTGACGGTACATGGCTCCGTCCATCGTCCCTTTGATGCGGTGCGGTTGTCCATTCCCCTTAGCAGAAAAACACCCCCAAAGCATGTTTCCACCTCCATGTTTGACGGTGGGGATGGTCTTCATGGAGTCATAGGCAGCATTCCTCCTTCTCCAAACATGGCGAGTTGAGTTGATGCCAAAGAGCTGGATTTTGGTCTCATTTGACCACATGACCCCTGAATCATTCAGATGTTTACTGGCAAACTTCAGATCCTGTACATGTGCTTTCTTTAGCAGGGGGACTTTGTGGGTGCCTCTGGATTTCAGTCTTTCACGGCGTAGTGTGTTACCAATTGTTTTCTTGGTGACTATGGTCCCAGCTGCCTTGAGATCATTGAAAAAATCTTCCAGTGTAATTCTGGGTTGATTCCTAGCCGTTCTCATGATCATTGAAACTCCATGAGGTGAGATCTTGCATGGAGCCCCAGACCGAGGAAGATTGACAGTCCTTTTGTGTTTCTTCCATTTGGGAATAATCGCACCAACTGTTGTCACCTTCTCACCAAGCTGCTTGGCGATGGTCTTGTAGCTCATTCCAGCCTTGTGTAGGTCTACAGTCTTGTCCCTGACATCCATGGATAGCTGTTTGGTCTTGGCCATGATGGAGAGTTTGGAATCTGATTGATTGCTTCCTTCTGTGGACAGGTGTTTTTCATACAGGTAACAAGCTGAGATTAAGGGCACTCCCCGAGAGTGCTCCTACTGTAATCTCAGCTCCTTACCTGTATAAAAGACACCTGGGAGCCAGAAATCTTTTTGACTGATAGGGGATCAAATACTTATTTCACTCATTAAAATGCAAATCAATGTAGAACTTTTCTGAAATGCGTTTTTCTGGATTTGTTTGTTGTTATTCTGTCTCTCACTGTTCAGATAAATCTACCATTAAAATTACAGACTGATCATTTCTTTGTCAGTGGGCAAACGTACAAAATCAGCAGGGCATCAAATAATTTTTTCCCTCACCGAATGTTAAAAAAAAAAAACTATCCTAATGGCCCTGAAAACAAGATGGGTTGGCAATTAAGCTTTCACACTGTTTCACCTTGAGTGTCAAAAAGAAATAAACCCACTTATTATGTAATTTTATGTTTTTAACTCTTAACAGGTCATCAAAAGCAAATAAAAAGAAGGCTACACAAAATTTACTATCACTTTTGCTATTTAGCCACTTGAGTCAAATTAGCATGAACAATTGGGCATGTCTAAGCAGAGTTAAGCAACTTCCAGCTTATTATTAAGTGATGTGTGTTAAAGTGAAGCTAATAACATAGGTATGTAGCTATGAGCGTGGGAACTAAGGCAGCTCCTGAGAGTTTAAGGGATTAAATAAGGTTTTAAAAGTATCAAATATTAGAATATTGTACTGTTTGGCATGTTGTACTATAAACTTTCAATACTGTGTATAGCACTAGGTCTAAATAACCTATTTAATTTTTTTTTTTTTTTTTTTGTATCTAGACAGTGGTACCTGAATGGCAACTATTTGATCATCATTGTGTCTATCTGTATTATTCTACCACTGGCTATGATGAGACAGCTTGGTAAGTCTATTCTTAACTTAAAGTTTATTTACTTTGCACATTCTTTCCTTAACCCTCAAACCCCACCCCTCAACCCACCCACTCCGACCTAACACACACACACACACACACACGGATAAATAAATCATAAGCACTCTGCAACTTTATAATAATTATTTATTTTATATAAAGCAGTGTAACAAGCCTAGCTCAAAATTGTACAGTTCAGTACTTCTACCTGATCACCTCTTAAAGCTGACCATCTGTCATTGCATACATAACTTAGGGCAGTCCTAGACAACTAACTGTCCTTCTCACTACTCATCACTTGACATACTCGCTCATGCAAGTTTCTCCGTTACAAATTCAGAAAGATTTGGCATTTTCTATCCACAGAGGCCACTTGTTCAGTCCCTTGTCATTTCAAGAGTGAACTTCTGCCACTCGCTCCTGGCAGGTCTTCCTCTGCACGCCATCTGACCCTCTGCAACTAATCCAGAATGCAGATGCATGGCTTGTTTCCAACCTTCCAAAGTTCTCCAACTCAACCCACCCGATTTCTACTCTCAGTCCAAAGGCTTCATGTAGTTGCCCACATCAGATTTAAAACACTGGTGTTTGCCAGCAAAGTAGACCAGCACTCATCTTTCTTAACCTGTTAAAGCACTACAATATGCTCAGTCCAAGCCTCTTGCACTGCTTGATTGGAACCACCATCTCTCAGAGTATGGGAAACATATATTAAAGTAGCTGTCTGTAGACTTGAATCAGTACATGTCTGTTTCCCAAGCACTTAAATTAGCACAATGTTAATTCCTTATCTTGTATATTTTGCATACTAGACTAGCCTCCCCAACAGGGTTTTTACCCTGATGGTGCTCTTAGTCCCTGACAACTGTAAATCATGCTGAATAAATAATATAATGTAAATGCTAACTTAAATATAAAATGTCATAGGTCAAACTGACATTACTGGCATGGTACAGAACAAAATATTTGTAACATTTTAGCACTAATGTTATGCTTTATTCTGTTATTCAGATTTAAATGGCCGACTTTTTGCTGTCTTTCATTGCTTTTGGTTGTTAGTAAAATGCGTTTGTTGTATAAGAGCTCAAGCAGAACAAATGCAAATCCAAATCCAAGACACTGGAGAGACAGAACTTGCTTGAAGTAAGGTTAAACAAAAAAAAAAGAAGAAGAAGAAGAAGAAGAAAAAAAGAAAATAGGCATTAACCCCTTCCCCACATCTTGGCCATGAATGTTGTATTTCTTGTTTGTTTTTTTTTGGATCACATTTCTAATTGGCTGGTGATGGTGAAATACATTAATTTGTGTGACAAAGTCTTGATTTACAATCACTTTACACCAAACATACAACATAACTTAAGTGTCTGTGGTGCAACTGAAATTCTGCACCACACCACTCCCAGTGTATGGTTTCCGATTGTTTGGTAAAGTATAATTCACACCCTAAGTTGCAACTGGCTGTACAACAAAAAATTGTTTGCTTTGGCAAACCATGCAGGGTAAAATTTTGAACTTTACCTCCGGGAAGCTTGGAATGCAATGGTGAGAATTATTTTTACTTGCCTGTGAATTTCACACGAAAGACTTTTGTGACTCCTGAAATATGACTACATGAACAGTTCAGTTTTGTTTTGCACACATAGATATCACATATTCATATGAAGGAATGTATGTAGCATCCTCATATGGAAGACAAAAAGTATATTCATTTATATTACAAAATATGAAGAAGTATAACCATTTAAAGAAGAACTCAAATTCCAAATATTTTTTTATATTCCGTCAAATTTTAAGAAAAAATATATAAAATATGTAATATTGTAATCATTTTAGATTTCTTTATTTATCACACTGTATATGACACACATACACACACAACATATGCAGTTTTACTGTCTTTTTCAAAAGCTCTGGTATATTTTGAGAACATGTGGTGTTCCAAAGTTGAAAATAATTATATGAAAAAGGAATCAAAACAGAGCACAAGAAGAAATGTAGAAGTAGAAATATATAGTGCTTATATTAGAAATATACTGTATAAGCACACATAGTGAAGTTTTATACAGTTAATGTGAAGTTGTGGCATGTGTGTCTTTAGGGTACCTGGGCTACACCAGTGGTTTCTCACTCACATGCATGGTTTTCTTCCTCATCTCAGTGAGTATCAAATGGGACAGAAACGTCATGCTTCTCTTACAGGATTCAATTCTACCTGTATACTATACCACTCTGCATTTCAGCAGTAGCACTGTATTTAATTTTTCAATGATTGTCTTTAATTTAACTACTACCGGTATTCTGAATGTTCTGAATGGAGAGACATAACTTTACTTTCACTGTTACTCAGTATCTTCTGTTACCCATAATTCCTTTCCTCTGTCTCTTTTTCTTCCTTATTTGTGTCATTCCGATCTAGGTCATTTATAAGAAGTTCAACATCCCCTGTCCTCTGAATAATTACAATAATCATACAACTATCAACAGCACAATAGAAGAAGCATGTGAGGCCAAGTTCTTCACTGTCAACCAGCAGGTCAGTGAAACAAAGCTGTTTCAGAACGAAACCTTTTCAAGGTCAAAGGCTGTCTACCATTTTAAGAAAAAATAATCCGGTGTGATAAAGCTTCCAGTCACCCAGGTCACATTTATGTGCCTGACTGTAGTGACATGACAAGTGACTGTGTTGAAGCAGTTTAGTGTTTTCACATGAAGTCTCTTGGGTTAATCCACATGTACTTTACATCCTACTCTCATTACCTGATTTTTTCTCCACATGTCTTGCAGACGGCCTATACAGTTCCCATTTTGGCTTTCGCATTTGTGTGCCACCCAGAAGTGCTGCCTATCTACACTGAATTGCGCAAGTATGTTTAGGAGCCCACACTGTAAACAAGCACATGTGAAGGATTTCAAATATTTACCATGTGAATCATAGGAGCAAGTAGAAATTAGTTGATGATAAGTTGCAGGAATATTATGACACATAATGAATATGTTTGTATGTAAATTGTTTTCCAGATGTGTTCTATGATAATCTAACACAAGTTATTTATCAATTTATGTATTTCCTTGGTTTCTTTAACAGCCCCACTAAGCGTCGTATGCAGGCCATCGCCAATGTGTCCATCCTAAGCATGTTTGTAATGTACCTGCTGACCGCAATTTTTGGATACCTCACCTTTTATGGTGAGCCTTTTATATCCCTATCCATTTATTTAGGCATTGCATTATCTAGAAAACATTTTGTTATGTGTATGGGGGCCAGAGAAAATGCCTGAATAATTTTTTGGTTTCCCTGTTGCATACGTGGACATCTCAAATTTTAAGAACACATAAATAAATTTCATTGCAAAAACCTGGAAACATCATGCTACCTTAAACCTTGCTATCTTAGAATAATTTCCTCGCAGAGTCAGTTTCATGCTTTGATCAATTTATTGGAAGAGGACATAGAATATTGAATACACATTTTCTCCATTGTAACTATTTAAGGTTGATATATAGAGAAGAGAAAATATTTCAGAATAAGAAGGCTATTGATTTTGCAAGTATTTCACCATGTTAAGAGATTTCCCAGGCTGTCACACATATTTCCAGTATGCTTTGGTCTAAAATGTCTAAGACATTTCTTGTTACATGCTTTTTATAGAGTGAACTTGATTTTTCTCTGTTTGAACAGGAAATACAGAGCCAGAGCTGCTACACACCTACAGTAGAGTGGACCCGCTGGACATACTGATCCTGTGTGTCAGAGTGGCTGTACTGGTGGCTGTCACACTGACTGTACCTGTGGTGCTTTTCCCGGTAACCTCACAATTTACATAAAATAATGCCATTTGGACCCTGTTATTCACTTTTCTTGCAATAATGTATCAACAACACTCTGCAGACAGTCAGAACAGGTTTAGGATCACTGTGCAATGAAAGCTCTCGGTTTGCTACCAAGCTTCATCACATTCTTTAATTCTTGGCTGTTGACTGACTAAAGTACTGATCTAATATGGTGTTGAACCACCACAAATTTAATTATTGTCCAAAATCAGCACAACCCAAAGTGTTATTCCTCTCATACCAGTGCAGTCTTTTGCATAAAAAAAAAAAAAAATTCATGAATGACATTTGATGAATGACATATCATGCTTGTTCATTTAATGTTGTGGGAAGTTGTTGTGGAAAGAGGTTTCTGCAATTGCTTATGAACAACCTCCTTTTTTGTGTCTTTGGTCCAACCTTCCTCTCTCTCTCTCTCTGTAACAGTTAATGCCTTACCTATGTGCAGAAACCAGTCTTCTCCTCATAGAATACTTCACAATATCAGCAATTACATGCTTTTTGAAAAACCTGTTTCTGTAGCACATCTGCCATGTTATAATAGGAACAATAGCATATATAGTAAGAACAAGTGCATTACTATAAAACTTGCAGCCAGTGTTATTGGCAGATCTGTGCTTTTACCGGAAATGAGCCAATACCTTCTGACCAATGACCCAGAATTTAGCTAGAGCTGTGAAGTAATTTTCAGTTTTCAGTTTCAGTGAGTAATCGCAATAAGCAAATCGCAATCAGTATTATAACATGTGTATATATATATATATATATATATATATATATATATATATACACACACACACACACACACACACACACACACACACACAGGGGTTGGACAATGAAACTGAAACACTGGCCAATTTAGTGTTGGAGGTTTCATGGCTAAATTTGACCAGCCTGGTGGCCAATCTTCATTGATTGCACATTCCACCAGTAAGAGCAGAGTGTGAAGGTTTAATTAGCAGAGTAATAGCACAGTTTTGCTTAAAATATTGCAATGCACAAAACATTATGGGTGACATATCAGAGTTCAAAAGAGGACAAATTGTTGGTGCATATCTCGCTGGCGCATCTGTGACTAAGACAGCAAGTCTTTGTGATGTATCAAGAGCCACAGTATCCAGGGTAATGTCAGCATACCACCAAGAAGGACGAACCACATCCAACAGGAGTAACTGTGGACGCAAGAGGAAGCTGTCTGAAAGGGATGTCCGGGTGCTAACCCGGATTGTATCCAAAAAACATGCTGCCCAACTCACTGCAGAATTAAACGTGCACCTCAACTCTCCTGTTTCCACCAAAACTGTCCGTCGGGAGCTCCACAGGGTCAATGTACATGGCCGGGCTGCTATAGCCAAACCTTTGGTCACTCGTGCCATTGCCAAACGTCGGTTTCATTGATGCCAGCAGCGAAAATCTTGGGCTGTGGACAATGTGAAACATGTATTGTTCTCTGATGAGTCCACCTTCACTGTCTTTCCCACATCCGGGAGAGTTACGGTGTGGAGAAGCCCCAAAGAAGCGTACCACCCAGACTGTTGTATGCCCAGAGTGAAGCATGGGGGTGGATCAGTGATGGTTTGGGCTGCAATATCATGGCATTCCCTAGGCCCAATACTTGTGCTAGATGGGCGCGTCACTACCAAGGACTACCGAACCATTCTGGTGGACCATGTGCACCCAATGGTTCAAACATTGTATCCTGAAGGCAGTGCCGTGTATCAGGATGATAATGCACCAATACACACAGCAAAACTGGTGACAGAGTGGTTTGATGAACATGAAAGTGAAGCTGAACATCTCCCATGGCCTCCACAGTCACCAGGTCTAAATATTATTGAGCCACTTTGGGGTGTTTTGGAGGAGCGAGTCAGGAAACGTTTTCCTCCTCCAGCATCACGTAGTGACCTGGCCACTATTCTGCAAGAAGAATGGCTCAAAATCCCTCTGGCCACTGTGCAGGACTTGTATCTCTCATTCCCAAGATGAATTGATGCTGTATTGGCCGCAAAAGGAGGCCCTACACCATACTAATGAATTATTGTGGTCTAAAACCAGGCGTTTCAGTTTCATTGTCCAACCTCTGTATATATATATGTATGATCAGTGATGTAAACATCAGTATTATTTTTGTTTAGATTCGGCGTGCTCTACTGCAGCTGATTTTCCCAGAGAAACCTTTTCACTGGGTTCGTCACATATCCATTGCTGTGTGCCTCCTATTTGCTGTCAATTTGCTTGTCATCTTTGTACCTAACATCCGAGACATCTTTGGTATCATCGGTATGTACAAATTTCCTCTTGTATATCTACAACAGATTGAAGAATTAAGCTCTGTCAGAAAATTCTTGTTTTGGACAAAACTAAATCATTGAACTGCCTATGTGACATTTTTCTGTCATGTGCATGCTGTGTTTCCTTATCTTCAGGTGCTACCTCTGCACCGAGCTTGATCTTCATCCTCCCGGGTCTTTTCTATATCCGCATTGTTCCAGTAGACCAGGAGCCATTGTTGTCAAGAACAAAAATTCAGGTGAGTTGAATGACAAATAAATAAAAGACATTTATGAATGGATTTCAGTGACAAGTCTTTAAGAACTGTCCATATATATCACTTTTTTCCCCCCTCAGGCTATTTGTTTCACAGCTCTGGGTTTCATCTTCATGTCGATGAGTTTAACATTCATTGCCCTGGACTGGTTTAATGGAGAGAGCCGCAGTGGTGGGGGACACTAATTCCCAACCACAAACACAAGGGGTCCAGTATGCCTGCTCAGCAGAACACCATCTATCTGTCCTCTTCCCTCAAATCCTGGTTTTGGAACCGGAGAGAAGAGCAAAAACAAACAAAAAAAAATATATCACTGATAGGCTGGGCCCATCTCACCTCTGGTCCCTTCCCTCACTGAGTGAGGGTAGGACCTGCTTCCCACCATATTTCAAATTAAATAGAGGAGTGTTGTTGTGGTGGAGGATCTTGGCCGAACATGATGACATCACGCCCTTTTGAGGCAGTGCCATTTAAGATCCTGTACAGCAGTCATTTGCTTTGACAATCCACAGAGATAAATGCCAATTAGGTTTCTGATTGCAACTGCTTACAGATGCAACTTCCAAGAGTTCTTTTGCAACATCTGTAAGAGAATCCCAAAACACAGATGTTGGTTTATTTTCTTCCTTCAGTGTAAACAGGAAAAATCCATTTTTACTGCAAAACCAAAACCTACAGAACTTTTGTTGATTCTGTTTAAGCTTGGTTTTAGGGCAAATAGATTTAAGCCATGCGCATAAAGCATATTATTTCACCCTGTTGGTCTGCTGCACTTCAGTTCTTGGAGAAAATGTTATACAAATTTCTCCATCACAGCCTGATTTTGGTAATGGGTGAGGTTTTCAGTCACAAACCGTAAACTTGAATGCTGAAACTAGCAAAATAAATAAATAAATAAACCACATATAAACAACATTAAAACCAAAATCAGTCATTTCTAAAGACAATTCTATTAACAGTAAATTCATTTCATTACAGCTATTCTTATGAATAGCTTCTTTACAGTATTTAAAGTGCCAAGTAAGGTAACTGGCATTACCTCAAAAAAAACCCCCAAAAAAACAAAAACATAATGTGAATTGAAAACTCTCGGTGTATTCCTTCTTCCCAGTTTCCTTTTTTTAAATGCCTTTTTCAGTACTGGGCCTCAAATGATTGCTTTCAAGTCCCTGACTGTGGTTTTACAGCTGAATGGACGAATTAGAAAGTACATTGTTTAATTGTAGACGTTTCAAAACAGTTTTTCTTTGGGTTTACGCAGGATTACACTTTCTCCGAATAAGAAAGGTACAGCTGATTAGAATCTCTGTAATGGACTTCAGTGCTGAGCTATTAGCTTTAAAGAAAAAATCATTTAAGCAGTAGAATAAGAGCAAAGGCCCCATCTGTATTTATATCCACATGAATGAGTGAAGATTGATCATTCAGAACTTATTATGTGCCATTTTCTTTTATGTATTTAGCAGCACTTCTACTGTGGCCTTTAGTTTTAGGTTGATATTTTTTTCCTGGGCCACAGATAAAATCTCCACAAATTTCCAAAGGGAAATATTAAGAAGGAAATTAAGAAAAAAAAGAAAAGAAAAGAAAGATCACTTTTTAAAAAAATGCCAAGCTATGAATTTAAGCCAATATGACAATGCAGTATCTGTTGGAATTATGGGTTAAATTGTTTTTCCTCTTACTGTAGAGGTTACTGTGAAATATGTTTTCAAATAAGACTAATATCCATGTCTATATATCCACAGATACACAGGAGTAACTAGAAATCCGAAACCTAAACTATTCACTATTAAAAGGAGACAAATCTGTCTGTTTAATGCATTTAGTGTCCGTAAATAAAAGGTAACATTTAGGATTATTGTCCATTTAGTAATGACCACTTGGACACCTGACTTGAATTTTTAGCCGATAGAATCTTCTACAATCATCACACTAATAAAGTGGGTCAATCTGACAATTTACATCCCATGAACTTGACAGTTTTACATTTATACATCTTATCTACACGGTTAGTTATCTAGCTTACACTCAAGTAACTCAAACCTGTTTCTTTGTTTTATCCCCGAATGCGAACCATGCTACTCTTCACGTATAGAAGTGTTGTACTTTGAGCTGTTTCAACAGTCCTGCATCTTCTCTGCGACCTTAAAGAAGATGGTGCTAATGTTTGATGAAGTTAAACAGATGTTAAACAGAATATCCAGTGATGCCAAAGATACTTTGCCGCTGATGAAGTTACTTCATCAACTGTTTTTTTGTTGTTTTTTGTTTACTGAATTGGCTGTAGACTTGGTCATGCTTACAGTTTTCAATAAAGATGAATTCTGAATGATATGAGTTTTTAGTTTGTTGTGATTTGCATAAGTATTCACTGAACTGAACTCAACTAAGATTACACTGAATCTATACAAAATAGCCCATCATACTGAACTGGGGGAAAATCAATAATTGTTTGTTTAATTATTATTATTATTTTTTACAAATAAAACAATAAAAGCTATGATTGCACATGTACTGACCCCATTGCTGTGTAATTCACCTGCGTGCAATTAAAGTATCATATGATCATATTACAAAAACAACTGTTCCTAGAAGGCCTCCAAATTTTTACCGAAACAAACAGCATAGGAAAGAGTAAGGAGCTAGCAAAACATTTTGGGACAAAGTTCTTGAAACACAACTCTCCTAGAGGAGGACAGTAAAAATCAGTATACAAGTGTACATACACTGACACACACACCTATGAAGCACTTTATTAGGAACACCGGTACACCTATTTATATTTACATTTCCAGAATTTAGCAGACACCCTTATACAGAGCAACTTACACTTTATCTTTTTATAAAACTAAGCAGTTGAGGTTTAAAGCTGCCTAAGGCCCCAGCAGTGGCAGCTTGGTGGACCTCTGATCAGTAGTCCACCACCTTAACGACTACCACTTCCCTGTTTTCCTTTCAAAAACAAAACAAAAACAAATTTACAAATTTATATAATTAGCTGGTCATGTGGAAAAAACCTGAAAGATATGGGCAATGGGTAAGCTCTGGGTAATGTTCATGTCATCCATCAAAATGAAGTAAATTGTGAACTTAGTTGACCTCATAGAGAACAATTGATTGATGCCACAAAGGAAAATTTGGCTGTTTTGAAATCAAATCAATCAGTCTAGCTGTATACATTATCAGTTGTGTTAAGACTTCCTGAGGTGAGCAGTGAATATAAAACTCCTCAAAGCACACAGGAACTGAGCAGGGTTGCAGAAACTAGCTGCAAAGTTTATGGTGTCCTAAATGCCTGAGCAGTCCCACAAAGAGCTTGTTAAAAGTGTGTCAGTGTGGGAAAATCATGTACAATTGTGCCATTGTGGTGTTCATGAAGAAATCCAATTGAGATGGAGAAAAAAGTCGACTCAGTCAGCAGATGACTAGAGGTTGTGTGTAGTTCTTGTTTAAGCTGTAGCTTGAGACTAATCAGGCCTAACGGAACAGATACACAGTGTGGTTGCTCTTCCTGTTCACAAAGACTGACATCATATCACAGAACGCGGAAGTCCCAGTTCCCCAACCTCTCGCCCAAATATATTTAGTTTTTGTACAGCAAAAGTGGACCAGATCAGGGCACTACTTTGGGTCCAATTGTGTTTCCACAGTGAGGAGAGATGAGCAAAGGGAAGTCTAAAGGGCAGGAGAACATGCCCAGCTCCCTCCTCAGCATCCAGGAGAATGAACGTCTTGTGGACCTGCTGGGCCGGAGATGTGTGGTGAGCAAGATGGTTTCTATCAAGCGAACCAAGCTTAAGGAGGATAAAGTCAGCTGTGAACTGGGATAATATCTGAAATTAGCATAAGTAATATGTAGATTAAAAGTATGCCTGGATGCTTCTAGAAAGTTTCAAAAATACTAAAAATAAATATAGTTTTCTTGTTATAGACTGAGAGACAGCATATGCTACTGCTAAGTTTTATCAAATGTAGCTACAGTATTAAACTAAATGTGTTCATGTTCTTTGTGGTTATTCTGTTAACACAATGCAGATTAAGCTGACATAACAATATATTGCCCTAGAATATAACCTGATCATTTAAATGAACTGGGGTATTTCCTTATGATGTGATCTGAACTGATCAAATGGCAGAAACAGGACTATTAACTGTATATTGATAAATTATATGACTGATATGTGGCTAAATTATTCAATGTAAAATATAGAAAAAAAGTATATACATAATTGATATGTGGCTAAATTAACGCCACACATGAATATGAGAAATGGTATTGAATCAAATGACAGGAAGCAGTGTTTGGAGCCACTTCCTGTTGTTGGCAGGAACTGCTATATTTGTGAACTGTTTTATATGTTTTAGCTGTATCTTTCTATATATGCATCCTTTTGTGTTTGTTTGTGTGTGCGTGTGTGTGTGTGTGTGTGTGTATAGGCTATGGCCACTGCTGTTGTGCAGCTCTATATGGCCCTTCCCAACAGTCCAGCCCACTGGAGTCTACAGCATACCGGAGTGGTTTGTTTTGTCAAGGACAACCCACGCCGCTCATACTTCATCCGCCTTTATGATCTCAAGGTTCCTTCTGCAAATATTTACTCTTATTTTATTTAATAGCTCCTTAAGTACATATGCTATATTTACAGTGTTCAAAAATAACATTGTTGCTGGTTTTAATAATAATAATAATAATAATAATAATAATAATAATAATAATAATAATAATAATAATAATAATAATAATAAATTTGATAAATGTGTACACATAGTAATGTAAGTGTGTGTTTATGTACGTTTCTGTATTTCAGGAAGGGAAAATGATATGGGAGCAAGAATTATACAATCAGATGACATACTCCACTCCAAAGCAGTTTTTCCACAGTTTCCCAGCAGATGTAAGAATATAGCCATTACTGACTAAATCTACTTTGTGATTTTTGAGGTAACTCTGAAAAAGCAAACATATGATGATTTACACTGATCAGGCATAACACAGACATAAAACAGACCTGACCTGTCGAGGCATGGACTCTAGATCCCTGAAGGTGTGCTGTGGTATCTGGCACCAAGATGTTAGCAGCAGATCCTTTAAGTCCTGTAAGTTGTGAGGTAGGGCCTCCATGGACCGCACCTCGCAACTTACAGGACTTAAAGGATACTTACAGGACTTAAATGACTTAAAGGACTTACAGGATACTTTTGATAGATACTGACCACTGCAGGCCAGGGAACACCCAACAAGAGCTGCAGTTTTGGAGATGCTCTGATCCAGTCGTCTAGCCATCACAAGTTGGCCCTTTTCAAACTCACTGAAATCCTTTTGCTTTCCCATTTTTCCTGCTTCTAACACATCAACTTTGAGGACAAAATTGCTGCCTAATATATCCCACCCACTAACAGGTGCCATGTTGAGGAGATAATCAGTGTTATTCACGGCATCTGTCGGTGGTCATAATGTTATGCATGATCTGTGTATATTACCATTACATACTGTGCCCTGAGTGATATGCTGAGCTTAAACATACAGTGGCATTTTTTAAATGTTTCTTTTATTTACAAAGAAAAAATTATGCTGCTTTATGTTCTTTTTTTAATTTATCAAACAATTCTCCTATTGAGTGTAAACAATGCTTATTTGTATGATGGGAGCCAAATATTATGGACTGCACTCTAATAAAATTAAGAGGGATTTGCAAAAGGTTCATTGTTTACAGTTGGTGTGTGGCATATAGTTAACCTACTTATTGCTCCAACTGAAAGCATGTGACATTCTCAGAGAGCCATGTTCTCAGAGATTGTAGCAGTTTGACACATTTTTAACCTACGAAAAAGGTCAGTCATTTATTTCGTTTCATCTGTATGTTTCAGGATTGCCAAGTGGGGCTAAACTTTGCAAATGAGCAGGAATCTGAGCTGTTCAGAAACACGGTAGAGGAAAAGATCAACCAGCGATCCAATCGCCAAGGTCACATAGCAACACTTTCACATACGCTATTGATTTACAGACCCTATTCATTTAGGCTGGTTAAAGGTGGAGAGGCCTATAGATGGTGTAGTATTAAACCTGTCTCATATCAAGAGTTTCTGAGAGTTTCAGGCTCAGTGGTTCCTGAAAAACTGTAGCATGTGTATGGCTCCAGCACCCACATTGTGTAGCTCAGATTTACTACACAATACGATAGCATTTAAATATGAGCATAAATCCTGTATTCTATGTTTTGATTAACTGTACAGTGTGAGCATATAACTGTAAGCTTTGGCCTTGCTGGACAGGCTGTGTGTGTTGTAAGCAAGTAACAAAAATTCTAAACTGTCTGTTTGTTCGTCATGTACAAATCGATCCAAGCCATCTACTACATCAAAAACCCAGATAACCCAAACCACAGAAACTGAAGTATCTTCTTTCTCACTCACTCAGCTTCTTTGTGCCTGAACAACCTTAAGTGAAACTGCATGTAGTTAGCACTACAAATTTTATATTCACCATTTAAGCACTGCACTTTATATGTACTAGTGGCAAGTCGTTCTGTTTTGTGAAAAAGAGCACTGAATGGAATACGTTTAGAAGAAAAGGTGCACATTACACCAACACACTCTGCCTGTTTTTATCTAGCACTGCCTGTGTTGTTCTTTACATTTGTTGGAAGATGCTACTGTGATTTGTAAAGTGATCTGGCACATCCAACCAGCACTACTGGAGAATGTCAAAGTCAAGAGGGATTTTATTCAATATAATAATATGCAATATATCTTTCCGTGAAAGAGAAAACAACCTTTAATATCATTATGCATTACCTCACTATTATTATTGATGGTATTATTATTATTGTTATTATTATTGCTGTTATAATAATAATAATAATAATAATAATAATAATAATAATAATAATTATTATTATTATTATTATTATAATAATAATTATTATTATTATTATTATTATTATTATTATTATTATTGCAAACATTCCATTTATTTTGGCATGGAGCACATTCTTGATACAAAGTTAAGGATATTTGGATTTTGGGTGAAATTTATGGAAAATGGAAAACATTCACACTACAGTGATATTATATCATGAAAGTAGGGCATTTAAGTTGAAGCATGCAATGGTGTTTGGTTTACAAAAGTAAAAGCCAACAACAGTGGTGGGTATACCACAACAAAAAATGTCAGTGTCTCAATAATTTGTCATGTGCCCTTGACCATCGATTACAGCTTGACAACGACGTCTCATGCTGTTCACGAGTAGACTTATTGTCTGCTTAGGCATGGCATTCCACTCTTCTTGAAGGGCGTCCCTCAGGTCATTGAGGTTCTGGGGTGCAGGGTTACGAGCCTCTACATGGCAACTCAGCTGATCCCATAGGTTTTCTATGGGATTCAGGTCTGGAGAAAGTGCAGGCCACTCCATTTGAGGTACCCCAGCCTCCAGCCGCTGTTCCCTAATGATGATGAAATTAGGCCTGTGTTGTTCATGCAGGGGCACAATGACTGGATAAATGATGTTATTCAGGTAGTATTGGCTTGTCACTGTACCATTCACACGATGTAGGGCAGTTCTGTATTGAGTAGACACACCTACCCAGACTGTAACACCACCACCACCAAAGGCTCATCTGGTGACAACAGTGGCTGATGCATAGCGCTCTCCTTGACGTCTCCAACATCATTGGCAGCCATCATTTCTGCTCAACGTGAATCGACTTTCATCAGAGAACAGCACTGAGGCCCACCGGTCCTCGTCCAGCGTAAATACTCCCTGGCCCATGCAGGTCGTCTAGCACGCAGACCACGCTGATGTAAACGGTTTTGAATGGTCTGACCTGACACTTGGGTGCCTCTCACCTCCCTTAAATGTGCCTGGAGTTGAGTGGCATTCATCATCCGGTTCCACAGGGCACTGTTCACAATGAAGCGGTCATCAACGTGGGATGTGGCCAAAGGACGTCCACTTCTATGCCTTTCTGTGACTCTTCCAGTATCTCTGTCGCAACCTGCTGATGACACTCTGTGACACTAAGCTCAGTGGCCACTTCCCTCTGAGAACATCCTGTTTGTACTGTTGATCAATTGTTAGGTGTGGTCTTGATCTCATGATGTCAAAATGTGAACAGCATGATGAAGAGGACTGTTTAAATTCCAGTTCTAATTGAACCAGAAAATTTATTGGTCGATTCATGGATCAAACACCAGTTGTGAATTTTGCCGTTAAGCACCTTGTGAACAGCAAGTTATGCAAAAAAGTACTGAAACACTGAACAGTTGGACATGTGCATTCAAAAGTGTAGAGAAGGTCAAATTAAGTTCACCTGTAAAGGTTATAGTGCATTTTAGGTGCATCCTGAAATTTCACCCGAAAGCCGAATATCCAAATATGTAAATGGTGCCTCAGATATTGTACATAGTGCTATTAACTCTAATTTGGTTATCACTTTTGGGTTCAGAGGAAAATGAACCACCAGCACTCCAGTTAATTCAATTTATTCAGTTCTGTGCTTTCTTCCGAAAGTGAATACAGTAAGCACACCTCCCAGAAAGATAGAAAAGAGGTGGGCTCTTCATTAACAATTTCTCAATACTACATCAATGTGATTTTAATAAAGACAATAAGTTATAATTACAGGTTAACACAGGGGTGCAGGCATGCTTCCTTAAAGCTCCATTGTCCATGAACTTAGGATATTATGTGTCCAGGTTCTCTGGTTTCCTACCACCTCTGAAAAGCATGATTGTAGATGAATTAGTTTCATAAATTGCCCCAGAATCATTATGAATGCGTGTGTGCAGTGTGTGATGGACTTATGTTCCATTCATTCCTGTGTCACAATCAGTGACTCCATATCTATCAGGACAATGAGATTACACAACCTGAGTGAGTAATAATCAAGTTAAATAAATTGAAGTTGAAAGGTTACAGTAACATTAAATATAGCCACACTCTTAATACTCTCTTTTATGTAAAGCCAAGGAACAACTATTATGTAATTTCACGTTTTGACATTAGCCTTACGGAAACTCTCCAGTATCGCTTTAGTGAATATTTATGAAATGCGTATGTGTTCTGAAGGCCCAATGTCGACATCCTTTCTACACTGCCTTTTCAAAAATGTTACTATTCGTAACCATGTTGCCTGAGCTTTTATCATACCTGCACCTCATCAGCCTTCATCTATATTTGTTTCTTATTAGAAAGAAGACAGAATGTTCCAAATGAAGGTAAGTCTCTGCAAATGTTCTTTGACATTTACTTTTCTTAAATTAAATGCCACTGTTCTATTTCATGTTCCGAAGAAAATAAGTTGACCTTCTTTTTTGCTGTCAGGAAAACGAGCGCTACCACCCATGCCACCATCGAATGGTCAGTACTATGCTGTTGTGAGCCTGGATATATAAGTCCCATAGGCTTATGTCTTAAAGCTATTTGCTGAGTATAAACATTTTCCTGTTGAATGATGCTAACGATGCTTGCTAACGGTGCCGCTGGTGTGTATACCTACCTTCTGGTTTCACATATTGAATGCTGTGCTTATTTTCAGGTCCAGTGATGTCAGGTGGCATGGCCACAACAGATGGCCCAAACCCAGACATTTTGGCCTCCCAGAATCGATCTCCTAGTGTCCCTGTGCCTGCACCTGCCAGCTTCAGCTTATTAAAAAAGAAGGGCAAGAAGAAGGGACCTCGACTTACCAAGGCAGATATTGGAGCACCCAGTGGTTTTAAGTAAGTTTGCTTAATAAGTGTCTTTTATAGTAAGCATCAGTTTAAATTCTAATTCTTTCTTTTTCTTTTATTTTTATCTTGCATTTGCCTCTTTTCAGGCATGTCACACATGTAGGATGGGATCCAAACACTGGTTTTGATGTAAGAAAGTCTGCTTTTCAATGCTATGTAAAATAAAGTGCAAATAGGATTGACCTTACCATGATTTATGTGTAACATTCCTGTTATTTTTTCTTTTATTCTAGACCAATAATCTGGACCCAGCCCTGAAAAAACTGTTTTCCTTTGCTGGAATCAGTGAAGACCAACTAACAGATAAAGAGACATCCAAACTTATCTTCGATGTTATTGAGCGGTCTGGTGGCCTGGATGCTGTCAGAGAGGAGATGAATAAGCAGGGTGAGTGCTGACTTCATGGATTCTTGTAGAACTAACAGGTTTTGAAATTACACAGACTTATTGTTGAATACAGCTAATTCTGTTTATGCAAATAACATAATTTACATTAGTTAAGATGTCACAAGTTCTACTTTCGTCACAGATGGAATAGGTCCTCCATCTCGGAGTATTCCCCCAGTCCCTGGTGGTGCACCTGCAGCCCCTCCACCTCGTGGAGACCGGGGTCTTCCTCCCATCCCTGGCCAACCTCCACCAGCTCCTCCAAACCGCAATCAGAGACCTCCCCAACGTGGACCGCTTCCACCACCTCCTCCCACTGGAAGAGCTGGACCCCCACGTCCTCCACCTCCCTCTGGTGGTTACTCAGCTCACCCACCTCCTCCTCCCGGTGCTCCTATGGGTGGAGGAGGAGCACCTCCCCCTCCCCCTCCCCCTCCACCTCCTCCACCTCCTGCTCCTGTCAGTAGCTCCAACAGTAGCAGCCCGGTTACTCCTTCTCCAAGTCCAGCAGGAGGCAGAGGAGCTTTATTGGACCAGATACGACATGGCACCAAGCTTAAGAATGTAAGAAAGTGTACTATGTGCAAACAAAGGGGAATGTTCAGAGTTGGCAATATATGGTCAATATTTAAATGGAGAATGTTACACATTATCTTGAGGCAGGTAGTGTGTTTATGCCTCTGATGTTTTTCTTGAGTAGAAACGTCTGAGGTGGGTTTTTTTTTAGTAACTTTTTGTCTACCACCTTGAACCACAAGCATTTCTTCATCTTTAAGCCTAGCTATCAACAAAAAATTAATATGATAATATATAACCAAGACCCTAGCAAGCATTCAAATAAACAATCTAATTGCAGCGTAGCATTTTGCCAATGTATCACTGCATAAACATATTGCTGAATGATTATCATATTAGCCACTAACAAAATTTGTTTTAGTTTGACCTATAGGGCTTCCACGGGTATTATTTTACAGCTTATAAAATAGCACTTGATCCAGCACTTCTTAAATATTGCTCTCTTAGGTAATTGTACACACAGAAAAAAATAATAATTATGACAACAGTCCTAAAGTGTACATGCGGAGTGGTTATTTCATCATGCTTTTAATTAAATAAAATAAAAATATTGCCAAGAAAAGGTGTCAACACATGGAAGAATAACCTGACCAAGTGATAATCTACTAATTCAGAAATGTATTAATCTCTCTGATTATGATGCTGTCTGTGAATGTGGAATGTGGTGTTCAGCGTTGAATTTCTTTGTCATATCACTCTCCACAGTGGTGGTTAATGGCTCATATGTATGTAGACACTCAGGGATTTAATAATTTGTAGCTTTTCATAAATATTTCTGTTTTTAACTTAAGCTACAAGGGGCAATAGTTATAACAATAAAATAAAATAAAAAACAAAACTGTTCATTTTTTCTTAAATCTTCGAAGTAAATGGTGATATCAAACCCATTTCTGCTCTCTGAGATGCTTGTTCATAGGCAACTAAAACCAAAAAGCGTTATCTTCAACCACTAAAATCTCATACTGAAACACAACAGTGTCCTGACAAATTTTATACCAAACTTGCAGCGATAAAATAATTAATTTGTTAATTGAAGATGTCTGGTATGTTGATTTCCGTTCTGCTGGTGGAATGCAATGCCAGTGTGCTGGTTGCAAAGTTTTAATATTTTGCATAACTCAACTTTGAATTTCATCAGGCACATGTAAATGGTTATGTTTAATGCATTAATAATATGTTTAAACAACTAATTCACCAATTACTCATGTTGTTAATGATAGATATATGCATGTTAATTTATTTTCTGATTTTTTGACTCTCTCATATTCAGTGATGACTCATTCATTTTGCTGAATTAATGCATCTCTGTCTTGCTGCTTGTTTCAGGTTACAGACAGTCCTGATCCTCATCCTACTTCACAAGATCAAGGTGGGGAAGGCATTGTTGGTGCGCTGATGATGGTGATGCAGAAAAGAAGCAAAGTCATTCATTCCTCAGGTAAAAATCCAAGTATTAAATATGTTGGATAAATGATGTATGACTGTATGAACTGCCTCATAGGGATGTCTAATTTCAATTGAACTTTCCTTAGATGATGAAGAAGATGATGGAATTGAGGATGAAGATGATGATGAATGGGATGACTAATATCATTATCCATCTCTGGTATAAACACCCTTGTGTACACACACACATACACAAACACACACACGCACACACACACACACACACACACACACACACAGACACACACACACACAAAGGGATACATTCATGTATAAGTATTGCATTTGGTGGTTAAAGTAGATAACAAGCTATTAAATGTGAATAATCTTAATCCTTTATTATATACCTAGGTGTCTTAGTAGGTATTTGTAGGTACCTCAGTTCATCTTGATATGATATCTAACATGAAAAATGATATCTAAGATGATTTCATCCAAATTGTTGTGATCATGTAATTCTCTCAGTAATAGTAAAATACATTTTTTCCACAGAATTTAGACATTACAGAACGTGGTTTACATGTAAATTGTTATTTTGTCAATCATTTAGATTTTTTTTTTTTTTTGCTCTTTTTGCTTTTGTTTGCCATTTTGTTACTGGTACTGATTGTAGGGGTAGAAAATGTCACAGGCCACTAAAAACCATGCATTTAAGGATTGAGGTAGTAACAAATCTAAGTATTATTAAAACTGAATAAAGCAAATTCACTGTGCAATCTTTGAGAATAGCATTGTGTCTGACTATTTTTTCCCTTCTGTCTGGATACATCTATTGTTGCTTAATTGATGCAAAGATAACTTTAAGTGAATATAACATATAACTATAACAGAACGTAGTTTAGCTCAGCATGTGCAAAATAAAAGCTGTTAAAGCTGTGAGAATTTTACATTTAATCTTATCCCCAACGTAACACCCAAATAAGCCCAAATGCACTTCAATCATACTCAGAAATACTTTGAGATGTGCGACAAATTAAAGGAAAAACTGAACTCTGCTGTCCTGTATGAGGAATTTTGCTGCCATGGTTTGTCCACTCATTCCCTGGTCACTGCAATTCAATACTCTGGTTTATCAATTTAATTCTATGATGAAAGAATCCCATCGTAATGGAATTGGTCTCTTCTAAGATGACAGTATCCACATCCACAGGGCATGAAAGCCCACAGAATGCTTTGCTAAGTATGAAAACCTATAGGAGATTTTGGAAAGACAGGTTAGACAGTGCTCTGCATCATTATCATCATCATCATCGTCATCATCATCAAAACACCACCTGAAGCAATATCTTTGATGTTTCTCCGTTCAGTACTGCTACAGGGATTCTACAAATTCCGATCCCAAGGCACTCTGAAGCTGCTCTGGCGTTTCAGGGAGTCCCAAATCCTTACTAACTTGCATCATGTTGTGTTTTCCTTTAATTAGTCACAAGTGTCTGCTTAAATATTTATTCAAAACATTTTTACAGATCAATACGGTATTGTCCATACAAAGAACTGGAACTGAACTGGAAAAAAAGCCTGAACTTGCTCTGATGGATTAAACTCATGGCATCATTTTATAAACTGGAAATCTTTAAATATGATGAAGTCTTCCTAGTTTCTAGATATTTTGATAACAGCTTCATTAAAAAAGACTAAAAAAGCAGAGGTTACATAAGAACAAATACAGCAGTTTATTGTTATGATTATAAAACATCTATGAGTATTTCCAACCTCACAATATAATCATAATAAAATATTATTTATTACAAATGACCACGTTAACTTAAGCTAACAAAAACACGGTGAATACATAAGAGAATTGTTGTAATATGCAGCCACTTGAGCAAAGATACAGAAGAACGAACATCATCTGGGTTGCATACGACATTTCCTCTAAAAGCCCATATCTTTCACCACAATAACATTTAAAAGACTAAAAACGATTACGGTTCAGACTTTTGTGCAAGTCCCCAGACAGCATCGCTGTGCTTTCTGGCCTAAATATACATACATACATATCACTGACGAGGATTTTTCTGTATTGTCCATAAACTTTTCATACAAAATTATTTGACTTTTTTCTAGTCAAATGACAAGTTTACATTTTATATTTTTTTCTTACCTGTCAGTTGAACTGCACTGAAACATTATTTCATTCTTTCTCACACTGTATTCAACATACTACCAAACCCTCCCAAAAAAACAAAACAAAACTAATACAAACAAACAAACAAACAAAAAAACCCACCCATGTCCATGAAACAAACTAGACTGTTGAATATCATCACAACTGCAGAAAAAACCCCAACTTGCACCATTTTGCTACAAGCATCTCTGTGAGTCTGTATATTCTGTACTGGTCCTGTTAGTGAGTACAAACAATAAAATCTGCTATTCCCACTCGTATTCCACCACCAAACAGTACAATGGCCATGAATATGTACATTCTCAAAATAAATATGTTGTGTGGAGAGAGAGAGAGAGAGAGAGAGAGAGACAGACAGAGAGAGAGAGAGAGAGAGAAATAGGTTAGAGTTCAAATTTGACCAACAATCAAATACCTACCACTTTTATGTACATGTGTAATAATCATACACAAAACCAAACACAAGGAC
Organism: Hemibagrus wyckioides; assembly: GCF_019097595.1. Lineage (NCBI taxonomy): Eukaryota > Metazoa > Chordata > Actinopteri > Siluriformes > Bagridae > Hemibagrus > Hemibagrus wyckioides. The sequence goes on along the minus strand of NC_080714.1, from coordinate 16,921,199 downwards.
TGCCTTTACACAAGCACAAGACCACAGCTGACCACAGGAAACATCTACCACTGATATGCAAACGCTGCAGGAGTTACAGAACGACTATTTTTGTGTGTGTTTTATCTGGAGGATGCAACCATAACAAGTTACAAAAATTCCCAGCAAAATATGACCGTGATTCTGATTATGCAAGAAAAATACCGTAGATGGTTGTCCCACATCACTTTCCCAGCACATGACTTTGTTTCACAGGACAGAAACAAGTAGACTGTTATTTTCCCCTAGGAGTATGTGCTTCTATTCATATGCAAAAATGTACCAGAGCCATAAAAATGTGTTTGACTCTACCTCAATATTCTCATTTTTGTGTGTGTGTGTGTGTGTGTGTGAGCTAGTGCTTCCATTTTCAAAGCTTCCCACCTTCCTCTACAGTATTTACGTATTTTCTTGCAGATCCCTCTTACTATGACAGGAGGCTGGAGCAGATTTTGGTCCATACATCTATCTTGCTGAAAAGTATCTTATCCTTCCAGTGAACCTGCAACCACCTCCAAATCCTAGTAGATTTCTTTAATATCTCCTCAATATTAATAGAACAGAGTAGAGTTTAGCTTTTAGAGTAATAATTACTTATAATTACCTGGTAATAATGCCACTTGGGACTTTCATAGGACTATTGCAAAAATTGTTATAAACACTGTTTGCTATTAATCGTTATAAATAAACACATTAGGACACTCGAGTTCATAATTTGCAGCTGTGATTTGTCTGATGCAGACTAGCTCAAGAGTACGTACTATCAAAAACCGAAAAGGAACGCTACCACATCTACCTTTACAAATCCTGATTATAATTCACCCTTGGTCTTGATTACATTAATATTGGTCAGCATAATGCATGTCATGATTACTTCCAAATACTGGACCGAAAGGCTTCTTTTTTGATGAATCAGCAGACAGCTGTGCCATGAAAGATGGTGGAATCATATAGAAGTCCTGCACAGCATTTTTCTTCCACTGCTGTTTTCCACACACTGAGGACTAACAATCATCTGACTCAACACAACAAGCTTTAAATACAAGCACTGCAAAGGAGCAGAGTTACACAACTACAAAGTTTATGGAACACTGTTTTTTTTTTTTTTTTCGCTCTTTAAATTATCAATGGTAAACAAAACAGATTAATCCTTATATACGTAATGCTGGTGTGAATCAGTTTTCTGTGTTTTTTTGGAAACATAAACACTTACTATAGGCAGATGTGACTGATAATCAGTGAGAAAAGTGCGTAGATACAATGTAGGTGTAGCATACCTGCTAAACTGCTAGCTCAGTGAATGTAAATGATTCCAAAATGCACTGCACAGCAAACATGTAGACATGAATTGTAATTTGTGTCAAAGCCAAAGTAAAAACCGAGCTGAAGGAACAGCACCATGCGTCTTACCCAATGTCCAACATGCAGTGTAAAATTCCAAATGTATAAAATAAGTCTATTAGCTTTGACCTTGTGCGTGGCCCCAGGGGATGAACATGACATTAAGCTTAGAAACAGTTTATAGTGAATCTGCCTGCTCACACAATGCACAGAATGCAACCAAAAAGTGGCTTTTCACTCAACATGATCACTGCACCTGCAGCTCCTCAGGCTCTGATTTCTCTGTATGCCTGCGGTTAGTGCGCTTGGGCTTGGGAGGCTGTTTCCAGTAGGTCTGGCAGTACTGGTTGATGAGCGTCACCTCGGGCTGTGGGTGCATCTGGAGAGGTGGGGGCAGGGTTTGAGGTGGGGGAGGAGGAGGAGGTGGGCGGTGCTGCTTGTCGTTTTGGTGATGGCGCTCGGGATCTGAGGGGCCGTCTGGAGCCGTCAGGGCCTCCACGATCTCACGGTCGAGGATGCGCAGGGCCACGCGAGCCACCGTGTGCTTAAAGTTGTTCTCCGTGGCCAGGCAGTGGTAGAGGCCGGCGTCTGATTGGCTCAGAGATTTCAGCAGAATGCCATGAGCTGTCTTTAGAACATCTTTATCACGAGTGAGCTGTGAAATGGACATTATTTCTGTTATTGTGGAAAGTGTTAAAAAATAGTGATCATCAGTGTCTAGTAGAAGAATGTCCATTATATACAAGATTTCACCACAACTCCAATCATAACAGGGCAGTGTAAGACACAAAGAAGAATATTCTTCCGAGTCTATGATTGGTTAGTGTTTTTGTGATTGACAGGACAGAGAGAGTATCCCATCCCTCCCAACTAACAACACAAACAGGTTTGCTCTCTTGGCTCTGCTCTTAGGTATCATCAGGTTTCAAGCTTGCAATCTCCTGATGATGGCATAACACTTTTCTGTCACAACAGGAGCAGAACTAGCATGGGTTTATTATCATCCTTAGATTACATGAAGCATCAGTCACATACATCCATGTGAAATAGCTATAACTGTATACACATTAACGGATTAAAACACAATATTATAAAATGTTTTAAGGGTAACAAATATCATCTTTAGTTTCAAGAATCAGACATTTTATGAACGTACATTTTTAATCATGACATATACACTATATTGCCAAAAGTATTCGCTCACCTGCCTTGACTCGCATATGAACTTAAGTGACATCCCATTCCTAATCCATAGGGTTCAATATGACGTCGGTCCACCCTTTGCAGCTATAACAGCTTCAACTCTTCTGGGAAGGCTGTCCACAAGGTTTAGGAGTGTGTTTATGGGAATTTTTGACCATTCTTCCAGAAGCGCATTTGTGAGGTCACACACTGATGTTGGACGAGAAGGCCTGGCTCTCAGTCTCTGCTCTAATTCATCCCAATGGTGTTCTATCGGGTTGAGGTCAGGACTCTGTGCAGGCCAGTCAAGTTCATCCACACCAGACTCTGTCATCCATGTCTTTATGGACCTTGCTTTGTGCACTGGTGCACAGTCATGTTGGAAGAGGAAGGGGCCAGCTCCAAACTGTTCCCACAAAGTTGGGAGCATGGAATTGTCCAAAATGTCTTGGTATGCTGAAGCATTCAGAGTTCCTTTCACTGGAACTAAGGGGCCAAGCCCAGCTCCTGAAAAACAACCCCACACCATAATCCCCCCTCCACCAAACTTTACACTTGGCACAATGCAGTCAGACAAGTACCGTTCTCCTGGCAACCGCCAAACCCAGACTCGTCCATCAGACTGCCAGATGGAGAAGCGTGATTCGTCACTCCAGAGAACGCGTCTCCACTGCTCTAGAGTCCAGTGGCGGCGTGCTTTACACCACTGCATCCGACGCTTTGCATTGCACTTGGTGATGTATGGCTTGGATGCAGCTGCTCGGCCATGGAAACCCATTCCATGAAGCTCTCTGCGCACTGTTCTTGAGCTAATCTGAAGGCCACATGAAGTTTGGAGGTCTGTAGCGATTGACCTCTTCGCACTATGCGCCTCAGCATCTGCTGACCCCGCTCCGTCAGTTTACGTGGCCTACCACTTCGTGGCTGAGTTGCTGTCGTTCCCAAACACTTCCACGTTCTTATAATACAGCTGACAGTTGACTGTGGAATATTTAGGAGCGAGGAAATTTCATGACTGGATTTGTTGCACAGGTGGCATCCTATCACAGTTCCACGCTGGAATTCACTGAGCTCCTGAGAGCGACCCATTCTTTCACAAATGTTTGTAAAAACAGTCTGCATGCCTAGGTGCTTGATTTTATACACCTGTGGCCATGGAAGTGATTGGAACACCTGATTCTGATTATTTGGATGGGTGAGCGAATACTTTTGGCAATATAGTGTATGAACATTTAAAATTTTTTTTAAATTCAAAACCATGAGGGTGCAAAAGTTTAAGGTCAACAGTGCAACAAAATGTTAGCTTTAATCTTATGCAGTGTCTGTACTTGTGCAGTGTGAAAACCTTCCCAGAATGTACTTGTAAGTTTTGATTTGTAATCTTACCGCTTTACGTTTTCCATCTTTCTGACAGAACCACTTCACAGTAGCCTGAGGAGACCTGGGCTGGCACTCCAGAAACGCACTGCTGCCCTCCACCCCGAACTGCACTGTCTCCCTCAGACGCTTCTCTACTGAGAGACAGGAAGAAATGTTTAAGCAGCGGACGTTATTTTTCTGCGGATTTTCAAATCATTTCACTGTAGCTTTCACATGCTGTGGCCTAATAATCAAAACTGCAATGTATATATGCACTTTAGTTTAATATTTCCCTGTTTTACAAAATGTGTAAAAGCCATGAAGCAAAAAAAAAATATACAGAGAGATTTCTTTTCTTTCTAGGATCTTTCTCTTATCCTTATGCATTCATAATCACATGCACAAACCTTTAGAGTTGAAGCCTCTGCATTGACGTAACGGATCGCCATGTTTGATATCCTGTCTCCTGCTTCTCCTAAAGAATTATCAACAGATTTTTTCCATGAACAAAAGCATGAACAATGATTCAGATCTTACACACACACACACACACACAGGCAGGCAGAGAAAACGACACCTCTTGGTGGCGGGGGTGAAAGCAGAGCAACTCTCTCCATCCCAGGCACAGTAAGGGTCTCTGGCCAGGCAGCAGTCAGAGCAGGCTTTACCATAAGCAGGACACCGATGCAAAGACACCTGGGTAAGTCCTCGTGCCGATGACACATACAGCTGTTGCTGTTAGTCATAATAGAGAAAAACAATAGTCATAACACACAGACAGGTCAACTTGAAGACATGAAATTTCATGAGGGATTTATAGCGCCAGTTCTTCTTTAGCCAGTTTTGCTCACTCTAGCTTATTGTTCTAACCTTTTATGACCACTGATTTCCATTTTCCCCCTGTTCTGCCTTTGACTCTGTGTTTTGACCTTTTTCCCTTCATGGTACTGAATTATATGTACGTTTTTCACCCTAGTGCTTTGAACAATATTTCTCAATTAAGATTCCATCATTTTCTAAAAACTATTAAACAAGGCATAGAGAATAGATCACTGTATGAGTGAGTTAATGATGTGTGCTGCAGTAATGTGGTCATTAACAACTGATAATTAATAACACATAATAGCACGACATATGTTGCTAAATGTAAATATGCAACATAACAGTTTAAGTGCAAGCAAAAAGCTGGATACTGTAAACTAGTTCAGTTTCAAATAAGGATTTCAAAAAATAGCAAAAACCAGTTTAAATATTCTTTCTTGAATAATAAATGGTGAATGAGTAGAATGTCTAAATAGTTTTAGATAGATCATTTAAATAGTAATTATAAAAAATGTAGACTAGTAAACCATAATCTGTAATAATATATTTTATATACTATAAATGATGTTTGCAAAAAAAATAAATAAATAAAATACAGGAAATTATAATTATAATATAGGAAATTAATTATAATTCCTTACCCTTTTAGAGGAAATTTTCAGCGTTTTCACTGGGGCTGGTGACTGAAAAAAAAAAAAATCAGTGATGGATATTCAGCTGCCTTGTGTAGTGTTTCAGTTATCATTTGATTTGTAAAGAACCTTTTTTAGTCAAAAGCGCTTTTATTCATAAAAAAAGTAGAATACATTTAATATTATCTTTACCCTAAAAACTTCCACCTCTTCAAGAATGAGCTCTTCTGTCGTGCTCGTATCTTTCGGCAGTACAATCACCTTCTGGACTGTTCCCCTGTCTGCCAAGCAACAAGTCAGAAGCATCACTTCAGGGAACTTGAAGAGATTTGAAAAGCAAGCAAAACTGTGCCAGAATTTTTTTTTATACTTAAATTATTTAAAAAAATGATTTTCAACATTTCTTTGTTTCTTTTTAAAAAAGGAAACTCTTTTATACTTATGCAACTAATCACATGAAATGTACCTGTTCCCAAAAAGAGCACCTCATATCTCCCATCCACAGCATCCACCATGTCCACAGCGATAGTGGTGAAACGGTAGTCCACTCCTGTCCGCACCACAAGGGGGCGCTTGTGTGTAGGGTATATGGGATGGTACATTAGAGGGTGAGCGCGAACAAAGTTGACAGCTTCGTCAGAGAAGGCTTTGGTGCTGTGGACTCCAGGAGTGAATGTTCCTCCAGGGCACTGGGTTTAGTCAGAGAAACAAAGAGAAGATTTGAATCATTTATAAAACCGTAAAAGCACAGCAATAGCCGTTCACAGTAGAAAAAAGGTTTAAAAGAGAATAAAATATAATGCACTAAAGAACTACTACAGTGCTTGATTTTTGAGGGTTAATAATTTTCCATCAGGTTTGTACTCACTGTCCCTGGGCGAGGATAAGGAATTTTTCCAGTGTAAGGTGTCCACTGGTAGTTGTGCCCATGTTTATGAGAAAAGGGTCCATTAAAGACATTTCTGATGTCAGACATGGAGTACACACACACTGCTGAACCTTTAAACACAGACCTAAAAAGTGAGATTGAGAGAAAGCAGAGAGACACTTGTCACCTTTTTATTGGAAGCTTATACATACAGTGACTCGCAGTGAAAAAGTGACCAGAGATCATTCATTATGAATGAGGTGCCAACATGAGCTACAGCAGCAACCCTTTAACTTTATCTAAACCTGGGAGCGACTTGGTACAACAACTAGGAACTGGAGTGAAATCAGTAGAGCACACGTGTCAAAGAGCACACACTGCTTCTCTCTTCATCTTGCATGACATGATGCATATATATGAATGTGAATTTTTATATACAAATCCTTTATATTTTAAATAATCACTTCATATTTGGATGAAGCATTTAACGTTATGGACGTCTAAAGGGTTTCACAAGCCACACTGACCTGAAGATTCGAAAAGGTGCAGTTAATACATTCCTGCACAGTCCTTACCCAGCAGTGGAGAAGAGAGCATACACCATGGGATTGCGTTCATCATTAGTCCGCTGAATGAAGACGTCCCCTGAACACAAAATATTAATCTCTCACACCAGTGGATTCAGAAAAGCAACACATCTCATTGTAGCAAAAGGAAAAAATATCTAAATACACACTCTTACTTACTTAGTTCATCAAAATATGTCTCGACTCCATCCGTCCCAATTACAGAACAGACCAGGCGTGCCTTCAGGAAAGTTGTCCACTTATTTACCAATGACCTTTGACCTCCATCGTCATTCTAAGGGAATAAAAAGACACAGAACATGCACTCTGTAATATAATGCATAAAAGCTTGTTGTTATTTTCTCAGCAGTTAATGAATCATAGAGCAAAGACCTACATTGAAGCTCTTTTCTATAAAACAAACTGCATGTGCATTATAATTCTAAACATTATAATATACTGTGATAATACACTTCCATGTGTTTTACAGCACCAGAGCTCTACTTGCTGTTCATATAAACCAAAAGTGAACTCTTTGCTTTTTTTCTGAAAATGTGTGTCCAAAATGATCTTTTATCAATTTAGTATCAAAGCTGTAATGATCAATTTTAGTCCTTGTGCTCATGTAATGCATGTAGTCATGTGTTTTAATCCTCAGTCCTTAAGTCAGGTGTATGTTCTGAAAGTTGTAATCCTTAGGTCATACATATATAATTATTAGTTTTTGAGTCCCATGTGCTTAAGTGATGTTTACTGTCCTTAGGTCATGTTCAGTATATGTTGAGACTTTATGTCTGGTGAATGTTATGAGTGCTACAGTTCTTAAATCTTAGTATGTTTTGAGTGTTTTAGGTAAGAACCATAAAATAAAAGAACTTTCTTTAAAATGTTTTTTTAAGGGAAATGAAGATTATGTCCTAATCAAAATGACATGTCTTTTTGTACAAGTTCTCACCAGACAAACTCTGCCCACTCTGGCCAGCACACTGGGGGTGCTGCCTCCTGCTGCATCCAAACTCTTTTCCCGAAAGAAAAAGTACAGCTTGTCATCATTCTTCTCTGTGCTATCTGGAATTTTCTGAATTTTTACAAACACAGGCTCTATGAGAAAAAGAGTATAATAAAGGTTAGTGTTAAAACCTGAAAAAAAAGATCAGAATCACTCCTATACATTTCTACTTAATACCCATGTTTGTTTTGCTCTTGGCATACATCTTTCTGTTCACATCCTACCATTGAGCCACCGTGAGTCGTACTGCTCTGTCCTGACAGCAGGTCTGTCTCCTAGGGTCCGGAATATGGCTGGGTCTGTGCCCATGAAGTCTACATGCACTCCAGCATACAGGTTCCCATCTGGCAAAGATAGAGAATTGTGTGGAGACAGAAAAAAATTAAATGTTAATGAAGCATGACTCTGCCATAGCAGCTCATTTCTTATGAATTACAGAGGAAGAGGGGAGAGAGAGGGAGTGAGTGAAGACTCACTAATTAAAGCGGCAGCATTTTCTTGGCGTGGATCATAGGGGCATTTTCCCTTTCCAGAGTCCACATAGCCAGGCACCAGTCGGAAGAGGTATTCCTGAACACATTGACACACATAGACAGGATCAACATCAAGCTTTTACTGTGACAGAGGTGTTGTATATAGACCTCATGTGTGGGTATGTGTACATTTGAGTGCACACCTCAGCCCTCCAGCCTCTGTTTACGAAGGTGCAGATGGGCTTGTAAGCTCCAGTACCACATGTGTACAGATGGGTCCTGTTCCATGGCTCGATCAGGCGCACAAAGTTTGCACACTCTCCCTGTAACGAAAGGAAGAAAAGCTGAGTATGCCTCAGGAGAACTCATTTCATCTTTCACCCACACATGGAAAGGTCATCAAAACCCCAAAACCAGACAGTCAGCTATAATTAGTCATTCACTTATGCCTACAGCTAAGCATTCATTCAGAAAGAGTCAGGATGACTGTAGACTTACTTGTCCTCCTTTTCCTGCCATCTTGCACTCCGCTTTTCTTTGGCCAGTAGCAGGCCAGTGGATCTAGGATCAAACACTGATTTATTCTCCACACACCATAGTATAATCTGTGTGCATACACTGCAATTGTAATAAATAAATGGACACTGTACAAAACTCCCAACAGGGTCTCACACTTGCAAAATCATAATCCTTTGTACAACTCAATTTGTATGAAAAGTTACAAAGTTTAAGGTGTAGGGTCACCATTCAGTTCCCTTAGGCCTACATTTAAATGAAATCAAATGTAATTCCAATAACTAAATTTGAATGCTAAAGTTTTACTAAAGAATGCTAAAGTTTGCATTCTACATGGTTTCTGCATGAAAAAGGGATTCATAAAAAGGAAACTATTCTGTTTTATCAAATTATTTGCAAAAACAATTCAAATGTATGGCAAAATTAACAGAAAAATAGAAAGAATTTGAAGAAGGCAAGCTAGTGAAGTGATGTGTACAACTGGACAACTGATAGGATTCAAAAGCTGATCAGAGAACATGACAAGTTTTGGAAGCATCGTGGAAACAAAGGCTGGGCATGGAAATTGTGAGAAAATATTGATATTAGATTTTCTATAATTAGTATCATAACATACACATATTTCAATACTCTAATTATGTCTACTAATAAAAGAACATTTGTAAAAGCTCCCAAACTGAATGTTTTTTTTTTTTGGTTCAAATTTTAAAATGTTAAAGTTATGGAAACATCTGTCCCATTTTTTTTTATCTTGCTATGTTAATTTGGTATTATCTAATACAGCTTACGGCTCTATTCAGTTCAATTCAGTGACTAAATTGTTGACTTGCAAAAGTGTATTACAATTAGTGGCTCCTTGTTGATGTTCTGCATGTCCAGAGAGACTATATACTCGCAGCTGCCCAAGTAAAGGCGGCCCTGGTCCTGGTCCATGTGGAGGATTCGGTAGTCGGTGGTGTTGAAGGAAAAGCTGAATGGCCGGATGGTCCTCGTTTCCAGCAGCTCTGTGGAGAAAAAAAAATTCAGCTTTGAATGGTTCAATCCTAGTGTTCTCATAACATAATAAAGCAGTTAAGGAATTTGTAAGTATTATAAGTACCCAAGTGGTAAGCAATGAATGCACTGTTGATATATTTTTGGTATTAATACAACTGCAGCATTCATTTTAAAATATGTAATATCCAAACACAGCTGGTATAAATGTGCCAGAAGGACTATGCCTGTATCGCTGGGGCACAAGGTCACAGGGTGTAAACCCCACACACACCCATTGTACAGACAATTTAGAGATGCCAACAAGCCAAACATACATGTCTTTGGACTGGAGGGACGAAACCAGAGTATGCAGATAAACCTAAAGCCCTCACAGTACAAAAAAGAATGCTATACAGAAGTGATGCTGTGGCTGGTTTCTTTCTAGCACAGACTATATTTTCAGACATTCTACCAGTGACAATTGTCTCAGGTGAGTACACTTGGGTAAATAATCTGCATTTGGGCTGATATTGCTTCCATTACTGATGTATTAGTAACACCACATCAGCAATGACTGTAAAGTTGAAATACTTTCATGGGAATAACGAGTGTAAATAATATTTACAAGATTTACTCTGCAAGGTTTTTGGAGATTTATTCCATTTTCCTTTTTCTCACAAAATGCCTTTAGAAGAGTAAATACATATAGACAGACTAAACACACAATGGCTTATCAATGTGCAAACAACACAAATAACACTGATGACAGAACTATAAAAATGATTGTTTCAGTTTTAATGAAAGTTTTAAAGTTACAGCTTTTCTGTTTGCTATGTTTGTTATTTAGAGGAAACATAGGTATGAAACCTGGTGGTCATTATGGATTTGAAACACTTAAAAAAAATCTAAATTGTTAATGCAGCCTCTTATCTAAGACCTTGTGATATAATGCATTGCTCAGCCTTAATAGTTTTTATGTCAAGCTATTGACAAGATGGCAGAAGTTAGGCATCAGCTCAAATATAATGACCAGCTCTCACTTAAATATAAGGAATTCTTTTCTACTGGGATCCTCCTTCCAGCAGGTACATGCAAAGTTGCGAGAAGTGATATGTATCAAACGTTTTAATCTTATGTATACACATACAGCTTCATTTCTCTCTGTCATACAGCAGGTGGCAGTCATTTCAGTGCTATTCTCACTGCGAATCTGTGTGCCTCTTGCTGAGTTCCTCTGTCTCTAATGCTGAGTGGGAACAAGGGACCAGAGCAGGTGCAGAGATGAAAGATGACTTCAGCTGTCTGAGTATGCTGGATGGCTGCACACTAAACTGTCCCGTTCTGTGATCTCAGGGCTTTCTCTTCAATTTGTCATATACACTAATCTAATGTTTTTAAGCAAATGTTTTTGTTACCACAAATGTACACAAGGCTTTATATTTCCCATGTTACAATGACGACTGATAATGTCATTGAGGTATCATGTAACTTGAGGTCAATTTAGAGAGGAAGCAAAAATACAAAGAGAGAAAAGGCTAGAGGGTGGGCTAGGGATTGGCTTTAGATATAAATCTGGAGTTATGAAGAGGTGATGACATCGTTGCCCTCTACTAGTACAAGTGGAAGTGCATGTTTAGCACAGAGAAAGGGTGTCACGGACCAAACCTATAAATTACTTCATGTTAACCTCATACCATTCTGCACTTTGATCTCAGAGGACCGCTGAGCTTCCTCCCAAATAATAACCTGACTCACCCAAGGTTCACTGAATAAATAGAAATAGAATTAGTGCTTAGTGGTGAGAAGGTCACATCCATGCACTTGTTTATGTTGTTGATGAGGTTTCAGGTAGTGTGCATGACAAACCTGAAATGAATGTTATTTAATATAACAGAGATGTAGGTCGGTACTGTCACAGTGGCTGTAATACCACAAAACTGAGTAAGAACTAAAAGCTAGTCATAGTGCAAGAGATGGGATTAATTACAGCTCAGGAGGAAAATGCAGGTAAGCATTTATTATATTTTAGTCATTTATTAAAATCATGTTCTGAATTGTGATTGTAAACAATGTGATATACCTTGCTATGATTTTAAAATTCTAAACATCTACTCATTTTATGTTTCTGTCTTTCTCCTGCACATGGTCATCCGGAACCTGAAGCCTATCACAGGGGACTCAAGGTACAAGGCAGGGGACTCCCTGGACATGGTGCCAACCTATTGCAGGGCACATTCACACACTGAAAATCTATGCCAAGCAGCCTACAACACATGTCTGGGGACTAGGGAAGGAAACTGGAGTACCCAGAGGAAACCCCTGAAGCACTGGGAGAACATGCAAACTTGAAGTGTGAAGTAAATGTGCTAAGTACTAAGCCATTTTATTATCGACATAGATGTATAACATATGGATTAATTTCCTTTACAATGTCAGTGCCATTAAAGATCTCACAGCCATGAAAAACTATATGAGTGTGTTTGTGTGCAAACTTCTGGCTGTGTGGTTGATTTTCTTCTTGGTGCTCTAACTAGGTGGTGAAGTGTGCTGATGGTATGTGTGTGTGAGTGTGTGAGTGTGTGTGCGTGTGTCTCCCTCTGGCAGCTATATGGGTGATCCTCCAGCCATGGACACAATCTTACTGGCACTCCCGGCATTCCTGACACCATCATGCTATTCTCAGAGCCCTCTTCTCATCCCTGTCCAACACAAAATCCAGGCCACAAAATCCACTATCTCCGGGTAAAGGAAGGACAGAAGGTCAAGCTCCTGTCTGCAAAGAACAAGCCAAACCGCCCAGATATGTATATGTATTTACTAAGACCTGTAACTAGGCGAGAATAAGACAGACATGATGTAGAATCTTTTACCCAGGAGTGACTGAAACTGGTAATGTGTAATTTCTTTTCTGCCATTATATAAAAACCGAGTCATTTTGTGTTCACTAAACCTGCAATCTGTGTTTGATGTTCATCTACACTTGTACACATTTTTCCTAAATGGATATTCATCTTCCTTTACTCATTCACCTGACTTAGTGACACCAGTCTGACCTCATTCCTATAATCCATACTTTGACATCTCCTAGTCTGCTGCGTACACAGTCAAACAAAAACAAAGCATGTTACTGCTCATAAGGCTTCAGGGAACGGAAATGTTATTGGACTGGCTGACGTTCTGTGGCCTCTGAACTCAGATAAGTCACAGTGCATTACCCCTCTTATGACACCTCCTTATTTACACACAGTTTAGTCAAGCATTTCAGCATTTCGTTGCTGAGATTAAGGTTTGGAGTACATGGTTAGGTGTAGACAAAGAATTAAGCAGATACAGTAATATCTTTATATCTAGATGGATATCACGTGCCAATAAGGAAGCAATATCTAACTGTTTTGACTTTGTGAGAAAACTTTTGGCAGGAAAACTGCCTTCCAACACCACCCTTCACCACATCCCCAAAACCTGCAGATTTTATTTTAAATGGGCCAAAAGATTCATTTAGGTTACCGTGGTTGAGATTAGAGTTAGGTTTATCTGGAGGCATAACAGTAAGTATTAATAATGTATTAATAATTATGTAAGGTCCTCAGAACAATATTTAGACAAACGTGTGTGTATGTGCAAACTTAAAGTCACATGAGCACAATGGAAGAGATGACATCATGGTGCACTGTTTTTCTGCTGATTTGGTGCAATTCATCAGCTATTAAGAAACTTTACTTCTGTTCAGAGTGCCAGTGTGTGATGTGTGATGAAATAAAGTAGGCTAAGAGTGAAAGGCGATGAATATGCATAATTGGCCTACAAGTAAACCGATCTGCCCTGAAATAAACTCCACTGAACAAAACCATATGGAGCAGACAGAACTGTACCTAGCTGTCTATGAACAGTGAAAAAATGTACATTATATATTATATATCTACTATTTATTATGTAACAGCAAAGAGAGGGTCTGAGCCATGTTTATGAATCTGATTGAATCGAAATATTTGCCAACTGGCCTTGACTAAGGTGAATATTAATGTGTATGTGGTGTGTGTGTGTGTGTGTGTACTAAATGGTGCCAGGGTTAAATCCTCCAGCCAAAAGCTGGTGTAATGCGATTCATTTATGGAGAACAAAAGTGGTCACATTTTCCACTGTCTCTCTCTCTCTCTCTCTCCCCCTCTCCCTCTCCTCAATAAGCATGGGGTTCAAGCTGGCCTCACAAACCCAGAGCCTCTTGTAAATGAAGAACTGAATCTTAGCACAAAGAGAAGAATAGTTTAAATACAGCATATGGATGAGAATAATAAATTCTATAAAATAATAATAAAACTGAGATGATAACACTGACTAAGTATAACTTTAGTGACTACATATATTACCCCTGACAGGTAAGAGTATATTCGGGGTTATAATTTTAGGGCATGTTTTTCACCTGGAACTCCACTAACCAGCTGGAGGTGACTTATTTCTGGGGAAGGTGGATGGATGTGCTCCAAGGCACAAAGGAGACCTTCTTTTCAGACAGTATTTGGTGTTTCTGTACATTTATATGTAATTCCATGCAGCACACATGCTCTTTCATTATCTGGATTTATGTTCCATAACTCAAATCTATCATTCATCATAATTTGCAGAGCAACCAACATGCATGTTTTAACTTGCTGTTTTTCAAATTCTTACAAAAATCTGCCCTGATAATTTCTGGCTTCAGAGAGCCACATGGTGTACACAATCACCACACACACACACACACACACACACACACTCTCCCTCTCTCTCTCTCTCTCTCTCTCTCTCTCTGATTGGACTAAATTGTTAATTCTAATAATGTGCAACACGTGACAAACCACATAGAGCTTTTGCTAAGTAGGTCATTAAAGCTTATTATGTGCCCAGAAATCAAGTGCAAGCTGGCACTTGAGTCAAGAGCACAAGATTTTAATGGACTGGCCACTAGGGCACTACATTGTATTTATGAAGAACACCTATAGGTGTATACAATTGGTGAAAATAATAACCACTTGTTATCAGCCATTTACTCTATCCACCAATAGAAAGAGACCACCTTAGGGCTACCACTGGTGCTAAGAATGCTCCACCACTTAAATAAAACCTTCAGCAGCAGTCCTAATGTACTCTATTTCCACTGATGGACTGGATAGAGGGGAGCTTATAAATTGTGCACAGCATCAGATATAGTCAAAATTGATCTAAAATAAATTTATTAAGTAAAATGTCCAATTAATTTTCAATTTAATGCATTGTGATATGCATAAGTAATAATTTGACCTTAATACAAAGTGACAGGCTGTCCAGAGTTCAGGGACTGGCTGAATTATAGGGCAGGGAAGTTTCCACATAATTAAAAACCCCACTGCTGCCTGCAATGTAACAGGGTCTAAATAAAAGCCTAAATACTTCAGTTTATTCATGGTGGAGATATGATATATTTATTAAATGTGTTTATGGTCCTAACCTAAGCAAACCCACTTTTGAAGGGCAAGCTATCTTTAAAATCCTTAAATTTGACATTATAATCTAGTTTTTTCAGCAGGAAAGTATGCTGACTGCTATGTCTACAGTTCAATCAGGTCAGAAAGCAGATTCTGACTGTTTAGAAAATGCAAAAAACAGTCTGTGTCTGAATGTTTCTTTTGGTAAATGCTAAGGTGAGCCTAGTCTAAACTCCAGCTGCAAACCCATCTTTACAGCTGTTTCACTGTGGGCAATACCAACCGATTCAGCAGTTTATCGGGAAAGGAAGCCATTAAAGCTGTCTCTTAGGTCTCATATCATTGCCATAACTTTGCTCTTAGGGATACAAAAAGTATATTAGAAATCTGTATTATTGCTCTACATTCTTTACTCAGATTTGCCCAAATAAGAAAGCAGCAGGACCTTGTGGTGTGATGATTAACAATCTAACACTAATCCCTAATATTTTTCAAACAGTAGGAGGACTCTGAGTTGACTGCCGGCCATTAGAGCTGGCTATAGGTCAGAACTCATGAAAACATGTCTAAAATGCCATGAAAGCCCATACAAATCCATAAAATTTCTATAACTCTATGACTAATTTTGTTCTTCGAGCACTAATTTTAGAACTTGGATGAGCTTATAATGGCAAAAACTAGGGTTTGATTCCATCAATTATCTTCCAAAATGTTACAAGAAGACCATAGCGAAGGGTTAAAAGGGTTTGTAGAATTCCTCAGTTTCTCTTGGGAAACAATGTAAAATGGGTCATTCGCACTGACCTATTAAGATTGTTGCTGTTTTACTCTCTCTTCATATTAAAGTTCCCAATTATGGAAACAAACTGTCTGTCCAAATATCTGGTTGCAATATGTTCAGGAAACACCTCACAGAATAAGCTCAACAAAGACAGAAAAGTCCATCATTACACTGAGAGACATCTAAAGGTTTTATACAAGATAGTGTATAAAATCAGTGTTAGATGAAATTTATCAATGCCTTTTCTCTCTTTTTTTCTTTTCTCTAAAACAGAGATCTGAAGCTTTTGTACTTTTAGCAAGTGTGCAGTAAAATTATCATTTAAATTCATCACTATTGCTCTGTTCTCATCCAAACCACTGTACTAGAGCCTGCAGACTTGAGTTCTGACATTAAAAGATTCATCAGAAGTAAGAAAAAACAAAAAGAAGCCTTTCCCATAAGGCTATTTCTGATCTCTCAGCTATTAATCCTACTCGTTTTTCCAGTTATTGAGCATATGCATGTCTTTCTACTTTCCAAAGCTGTTTCCCACATTTCCAAGGGAGCGTCACTATCAGTCCTGTGGCGTCAGGCAATCTGGGAAAAGGGCTTCATTCCAGGAAGAGACACCAGGCCTGCTATATCTCAATCTGTCCATTAGAAAACTACGGGGGTTGGAGGGATATGTAGACCCAGTACAAGTTTCTGACATTGCTTAGTTACTTGGTTACATATAAACCTACAGTGATTCAGACTGGAACTGGATAACACCAGCTGAAGCTCAGCATGTGTAGGTTTGTGTGTGTGTCTGTGTGTGTGTGTGTGTGTGTGTGTGTGTGTGCGTGCACCATACCAGAGCAGGTTGCTGGCGTCAGGTGCCTGCGTGCTCTGGGGGGCTTCCCTGTGCTCGGCTAAACACAGCAACCGCACAGGCTAATAATACTCTGGCAACTACACAAGCCTATCCCATTTCTCAGAACAGGGATCTGTTCCACTGTCACCTTCGCACACAATACCTCCACTCAGACCATGCTCATAATTAACCTCACACACACACACACACACACACACACACACACTCCGAGCTCACAGAAGATTGAAAATTCATATATAACTCTTCAATCATCAAGGTTGCCTTTAAACAAATACAATCTAAAACAATCATATGCAAATTCCACCATCAGCTCTCTTTTCCAATCACTTGTCCTCTCTTATCTCTTGTCCTAAATCTAAAATAAAAAAATCAATCTTCTGGGTATGTATACAATCAAACATGCTGAAAATGCTTGATCAGTCAATAAATATCAATATATTGGTATATAAGTAATATAATATAAGTATCATCAGTAATTATAGCAAGTTGATGGTGATGATATAGGAAGTATCATCAAACAGAAAGTGTGAATGTCAGTGTTTCATTACTTACTTTGTGTAGATGAACTAAAGATTTGTTTATTTCATTTGAACGGAAACATGATCAACAAGTTTTGTTTCATTATTTATGAAATCTTTTAATGAAATAATGAATTAATTCAGGTAAATGTGAGTTCTAAAATAAATATATAAATAAAAATCTCACTATAAAGAGTTCCTATTCCATGCAGGTGAGATTCAGTTTATGATTTTAGCCTTATACAGTATTTTTTAGCGTGCACAGTTGTGCAACTGATTTCTTTTTATTTACAGTAGACTCAGACAAAAGCACCTCTAACACAGATACATGGACATGTATATTATCCCTTCTTCTGTGTACTTTTTCCCTCCGAACTTGGACGACACTTACTTGAAGGTAGATCAGGGTGTGTCATTTGCATGCATAATAAGAGACTAGTGAGAGCTTGAGTCCACACAGTTGATTCATCCTTTGTGCTCAAACCACAGCTTGTTTTGATGCTGCATGACAGTTTCATTAATCAAATGCAGACTCGTTTATATCCATTTTGTGTGCTGAAATCTGCTCAAAACTTTGATGAATATGGGCCATAGTTTGCACACATCCTCTGTAACTTTTACACACATATCTGCATGCAAACATTCCCCACTTGTGCACACACACACACACACACACATACCTCTGTCCTTCTCTCTACCTCAACCTCCATCTCTCATGCCTCTGGGCTGCTCATCAGTCCTCTCCTTTCAGTTCCCTCCCACGATTCCCTCTTCCATATTTATCTTGTCTGTTTCCCCGTCCTCTGTCTCTCTCTCTCTCTCTCTCTCTCTCTCTCTCTCGCTCTCTCAGTGCACATTGTCCCCTACCTCTAGACCTTTCTTCTTCATCCATCCAATTTATTCTACAGTTCCTCTCTGCCATCCTGCTGTGGCATGCTATCTCTTTTCCTAACTCCAGTATCTTCTCACAAATTAATCATGCTTTTTCTCCTTTGTTAACCTCTCTGAACTTAGAGCATATTCATGCCAGTATCTGACCTACAGGCTGCAAGCATGTGTTAGATGCTCAGGGCTACGGACAGTTGTATAAACGTGTCTGTGTTTAGCCGTCACTTAATCGTGCAGAACAAACACCTTTTCAGCAACTAAAGTGTGTCATTATTCACTAGCTCTTTGTCTATAAGCAGCTCCTATAGTGATAAATTCTAATGGCATTGTGAGAGACTTTTTAACATCAAACGCTCCTCTCTCTGCATGACTCTCTTTGTGCCCCACAGTGACACGTCAACATGCAGGGGGGATGATGGGTAGTCACTTCTCTGGAGCATTAATTGGGCGATGAGGCATGCTGGTGATACACTCTGCCAGAGAAGGACAGAAAGCGATAGGCAGGGAGTGTGTGTGAGAGAAGGCACCGTGTAGTGAATATAGAGGCGAAAAACTGTCATGCTGCAAAACTCGGCAATGGATGACAGTTGTCACAGACGCACCATTAAAAAACATCTCCTTTAGAGAAGATCCTATATATATGCTTAATTCAAGTATGCCTAATGAAATGTCTTTTCCTACATGCCTTCAACAATTAGTGGCAGAAACAAACAGAGTAATTAATCATGCACTCGTTTAAACTGAATATACTGACGAGTTGGCCAATATGTTACACCTGTTTCATTAAATTGCAAAGCTGGTTTAATATAAAGAAAACATTAAACATGAATAGGGGAGGTGTTGAATTGTTGATCTGAGGTATTATGAGAAAACAAAGATTTCTCTTCTGTTACCGGTGCAGTAGTAAACAGAAACCATGCTCACCTTTGTAAGACAGATACACTCTGGGGGTCGGGCGGAGGTTGCCATGACAACTGTGTGCACACACACTCAGTAAGAGGAGGAGGAGTGGGAGGAGGGCCCGGGTCGTCTCCATGGAAATGACAGCAGAGTTAACCTTCCGAGACCTGCAAGGTGGCATGAGAGAAGTTCAGGAAAAGTTCCTGGCAAAACATGCTATACAACATTCATGTGGAGTTTTTGAGTTAATTCTAGTAAGTTTCCATAAATCAACAAGCGCCATTAACCAGAAGCTGTTTCGTTAGAAAAAAAAAAGCTTCCAGTCTTTAACTAGAAAGTTAAACACACCCTCGTAACGGCACTGAACCAAATTACAGGCCACACATCGGTCAGCACACATGTGACGCACGGCCTCTCCCTCCTGCCATATGAAGAGATTGTAAATGTAACACAAAAAGGAAACAAAGCCTTTAAAGGGGTGTGTTAGCTATAGATTGCCTGACATCTTCCCAGGGTGCACTAAGTTTGGCCTTAAGACAAAACTTCATTCCTTGATTTAGAAGCTTAGATAGAAAAAAATTTAAGAGACTTCAGTGAGGGAAAAAAAATGTTTCTTTTAAAAATTTAATGCCAAAACCCTGCTATTAAAATTGTTTGGATCATCTATTTTTTGTTAGCCATGACTCTTGAACCCATCCCTTCACAGTATGAGCAGTAACAAAGCTCTTGATTTAGTGGGAAAAGGGTAGCAGACCCTTCTGCGAAAGGGACACGCTCCCATGAGAGATTATATAAGGATGCACTTCAAATTGAAAGGGCTCTTAGATTCAGCAGCCAGGGCAAATCCCTGTCAAACTGCCTTGCTTTAAATCTTAAACTCTTAAAGTCTCAGCCAGCAGGGGTGACCACAAACACAGGGGGGTCTCTGCAACTTCTGTCTCCATGGTCATATCGCAAGAGAGAGCAAAGACAATGGAGCGCATGTCTGTGTTTCGATGTATGTGTAGTAATGATGAAGTTAACCTCTGGAGTTGTTTTTGGGTCCACACTCACATTCTCATAACTACATAACTTTCATATTAGTTTCATTGTACTGAATAATTCAGAGGTTACTGAACAATATAGTTTAAGCTGAATATCTGAACAAGCTAGGATTTTAATATTTGAAAGAAAATTTGCATGTGGAATGTAAAGTGTTGGAATAGCCCTAAGCAAAAAAACATATTTCTGTTGCATTAATACTTGAAAAGAGCCCATGACACTGGAACAATGGCTTATTTTGTTTGGGTTGAGGGGAATAATAATCAATTAATCTGATGTGCAGTTCATGTATAAAGCAGGATGCTTATATCATTTCCAAAACATTTAAGACATGAGATAATGAATAATGCAGTTGAAGAACTACTTTAGCTTTCACTGCCACGAGAAACAGAAACAAAAAAGACATTTGGAAACCTTTTAAAATTCCTTTATAAAAAAATAAATAAATAAACTGTTGATCTAGACTGACTGGAAGGAGAACGTTGTGTGCAAATGGCTTTCTTTTTATCCAGCACATAACACAGGGATGACACTTACTGCATATGACACTATAGACTCCCCAAAATAGTAGTGCTTTTATTATAGGTACTCATCCACAAATTTCCCATGGCTATGGTCAGTACAGAACTGGAAACTTTGAGCTAAACATAAACCTGTCTGTCCTATATCCTTGACTTCTCGTGGTAAAAAAAAAAGCAAGGTGTGTTCTGTGTGGCCTACAGAATACCTATCTTTAAAAATCTGCACATGTCTACTCACTAATTATGAGCCACAAGTGGCAGCGAATGTGTCATTATCTGTGTGTGTGTCGTGTGAGTGTGTTTGTGTGTAATGAGACCACACCTGGACACACACTAAGACTGAAGAGGCGTACAGTATGTAGAGCAAACAGACCTCTCAAAATAGACTGAGGTCTAAGAAATCAAGGTAGTCGTATAAAAAAACAACAACAAAAAGAATCCCGCAACACAATTAACTTGATCTGTGCTCATCTTGTTATATATTATATTCAGAGTAGAAGACTGTGTAGCTTTAAAAATCAGCCCCAAAATATGGAGAAACAGATGAATAAAATGAAATGGCCATCTATTCACCTCACATCAAAAACATAAATCAAGATTTGGGAGTCTTTACTTAAGCAATCTAACAGCAGCAGATCCTTATCTTCTGAGGCGATGCTTTGCCCCGGCAAAGTGCCACTAAATCACCCATGCGTGGTGAGCAAACATGAGGGTGTTTGTTGATGTGATGTCTGTATTTCAGGGTCAGCTTGAAATGAAGTCCTGCTTGCTGACAAAAAAAAAAAAAAAAAGGACAAAGGTTGAAGGTAGTCTCGTTAACGCAAGTCAGTCTTGTGATAAGGAATGCAACGTCCTCAGACAAAAGATCCACTGACAAATGAATGGTTTAAAGGCTCTTCTGAGTAGAAGTCTGAGAAAGCAGACAACAGCACTGACAGCATTTTTCACGAGCTTGCTTTTCAAAAGAATGTGTATTTAATGTTAATAGTGCTCTCTTATCACACAAAAAGATCGGTAAGATGAGAGCCATCTGTCTCAGTAATGCACACTGATAAATGACTCAAAGCTGAAGCTTGGAAAGCCTTCCCATGCATTAAGTGAGGGGAAAAAGCCCCAAGTCTGCTGTAGCTAGTTCTGAGCTAGAAACCTTAAACCTGAAAAGCCTTCAATCCTACACAGTTAAATCAAAAGGTAAGCTGGCTATTAAAGGGCAACTAATCCAAGCATAAAAGCTGTATTTTCTTTTGTCCAATCAATTTTCTTAGCTGTAAACAGGATAGTAAATCTATTGTCTTGAACCTGTCTTCCTGATCCAACTGTTGTTGGTGAAACTGGCGTTTATCCTGTGTGGAGTGGTGAATATTAATGAACACAGTGTTGTACACATTGCGTTGCGTTTGCCTCATTTATCAAGCTGGATACAAACAAATTTTGTTTGCAAATCATTCACACAAGCATTTACACAAAAAAATTTGGTATTCATGAAAATCCAGTCAGTCCAGGGAGGAAAAATATTTGTATTCTATGAGATCTTTTTGTAAATTTACATGTTCACTTAGAGGTAGGCATCAAAAGTATAACTAGCACGAGTCACTTTAATATTATATACAGATTGCACTGTTAAGTTTAAATTGCTTATATATTTCAGTTACACACAGATTTAGTGAAACCTTGACATGTCATATTAATGATATGAAAGAAACCAATCTGAAACAAGACCTTAAATATGATAAATAAGTCTAGCTGTCTGTTCAATTAGAGCAAATATAATGCCATTTAAAAGTAGCAATGGCCGAGCTGCATTAATTTAAGAGTTTTTCAGTTTTGAGATTATCATCGTTGCCATGAATGCATATAATTTGTCTGACTGACATTTACCAACATACACACATGAATATGAAAAAAATCAACATTATCTTTAAACCTTTGTAAATCTGGCGGGAATTTTTAACTCAGCTTAATGGCCTACAAAACCATTTACACCCATTTATAAAAATTGATAAATGAGGCCCAGTCTATTTACACTGAGTGGCCATTTTATGAGTTTAACCTACCATATTGTTGCACTTTGTATGCATAAAATGACTGACTGCAGCCCATCTGTTGCTCTGCAGTTTGTCAGCTACCCTCTACACCCTCTATCTAACGTAATCATATGCTATGATACAAATCACATAGAAGTACATAGAAAAATATGACCCAGAGTCTCTATACTCTCTGCTCAAGGTGTACAAACAAGGTGGGTGTGTCTAATAAAATCATCTACACAGTGTTTTGTTGTCTGCCCCTTAAGCATAAAAAAAAGGTCAGCAGTGGTTTTGCTGCATAAGTCTATGCAGCAATCACAGAGTTAGCTAACAGTGAAGAAAGAAATGTGGCAGTAAATGAGTTTGCTCTATGTTATGATATTTCATTTATGCAACACACGTTTTAGACAAGTGGCACAATAAAATCAGAGAGAAAGCAATCGTTTCACACAATCATCATCATGATAAGCAACAAAACCAGCACAGAACAGAGAGATACTATAAGAGGAAAAGTGGGGTATGTTTAATCACACAGGCAGACTCATTTTGATAGGAAAACTACACACCATTTATCCAGGAAATTGTCCAGTCAACCAATCGTGTGGCAGTGGTGCAAGGAATAATAAGTCAAGAGCTTCAGTTAACATTCATATCAAACATCAGAATGGTGAAAGAGAGGAAGCCTTAATTATTGCCACACATTGCATTACAGCACAGTGGAATTCTTTTCTTTGCATATCCCAGCTTCTTTTGTGGAGGTTGGGGTCAGGGCACAGGGTCAATCATTATACAGCACCCCTGGAGCAGAGAGGGTCGAGGGCCTTGCTCGGGGGTCCAGCAGAGGCAGCTTGGCAGTGCTGAGGTTTAAACCCGATCTTCCAATCCACAACCAAGAGCCTTAACCACTTGAGAATATTTCAAACATGGTTAATCTCTTGGGATCATCACAGTCAAATAGTTTGCAAAAAAAAAAAAATCCAGTGAGTGGCAGTTATGTGAGAAAAAATGCCTTGCTGGTGAGAGAGGTCAGAGGAGAATGGCCAGACTGGGTGGAGTTGCCAGGAAGTCAGATCATTCAAATAATGGCTTTTTACAACTATGGTGCACAGAAGAGCATCACAGAATGCACAACATGTTAAACATTGAGTGTATAACAGCAGAAGACCAAATCAGGTGTCAATCCTCTCAGCTTAGAACAGGAATCTGAGGCTACAATGGGCACACACTCACTAAATTGTACAGTTGAAAATTGGAAAAACATTGACTGAGTTTTTCTAATCTTCACCTATCCAATTTAATTGAATTTGATACTAATTATACTAACTTATACTAATACACACCTTTCAGGCTTTAAACTCAGTAAATCACATCGCAGGTGCAAATTGTATCCACCATGTTGACACCATGTTTTCTTTTTCACTTTCAGCTGGAAAAGCCCAAAGTGCATATTCATTAAGCCAGACAATCAAAACACACAAGATATTTTTTTTTCTTGTGTGAAAGACTTAATCCTCTACAGATCCTGTTAGTAAATCAGCTTCCACATTTTTGTGGGGCGTTTATCAAGTACAAACACAAACCTCTAGGAAATCAGGGATTGCATGTTACTTTAACAGCTCTGTCTTTTCCCAGAACAGTCTCTTTATTTCTGTTCAAGTGTGGTAGTTATACTACAGTGAATCTGAAAGGCCAAAGAGTCACTTGTCACCAAAATGGTAAATCCTGCCATTCTTTTCAAACTTGTCTCTATAAAAGGTCCAGAAAGAGTATTAAATTGTATAGCAAAATAGAATATTCCTT
This sequence comes from Hemibagrus wyckioides, assembly GCF_019097595.1. NCBI lineage: Eukaryota > Metazoa > Chordata > Actinopteri > Siluriformes > Bagridae > Hemibagrus > Hemibagrus wyckioides. The sequence goes on along the minus strand of NC_080714.1, from coordinate 16,896,665 downwards.
CTTCAATGCTAGAAGTGAAAATATTGATCTAATTGGAACTCTTGCCTTGTTCATTAAGCAAACTGTTCTCATAAAATACACAACAAAAGCAATCACATGTAACACAAAGAATCCAGAAACTCATTGCTTTATTCTGCAAAAGTAGCCCTGCAGTTCTTCTTAGCCAACAGCCAAAGGACTCAACAATTAATGACCAGACTTAAGTATGCATGCCAACAAAACAAAATAAAAAAACAATTTACTGAGAAAAAAACAGACTTTACAGGGAAAAAACAATAACTTACTTACAATAACTAACTGCATTTATTTGTTCTGTACTGTTTAAGACGTGGTTAGATTTCCATGTGTCACTATGCAAAGTTGAGTGTCTTTGTTACTCATAGCTATAAAACATCCTGGAGTTTAAGACCGTCCTCTTAACCAAAGCCTTTTTCCTGGCAAGAGAAATAGAGGCATGGGAAAAGAATTATAACAAACAATTCCCTGAAGCTGTTTGCTCCCTCATAACTGGTATTAAGTGGACAGTATGTGCTTCTCTAGGCCCTCTGCTCACATTGGACCTAGAAATAGTGGTATATGAGAACAAATCTGAGGTTGACGGGATGTTGTAGGTATATGTTCTAAGATTTATTCTAATATGACAATATCAAATCTGTGGCAAGGTGGATAATACAAACTACGGGACATAATTATCACTCATAGTATTGGCACTGACAGCTTTATACTTCATGTTTTTTTGGTGAAATTCAATTTTCTACTCATAATCCCAATCTTTTAAATTGTATATACTCAGCACCAGAAAATCTCCCCTTCTTTACTTCTCTGAATAAAAGCACTGGTTATAGAACATAGTCATTAGAACATTTTAGCAATGCAGCATATTTGATGTACAGTACAATATAGAGAATATTACTTTCAATATTGCTTCTTTAATAGAGCAATGTAATTAGCTGCAGGTTTAAACAATGTCTATGTTGATGTTAGAATTCCTCAACACAGAAAAACTCCAGAGGACAATACTGGAGTAAAACCTCAAGGAACAAGAAGAACAACAGAGACAGCAACAAAAATGATGCCTGGTGTTTTAACTGTGGAAGTGGAAAGTGCTACCTATAACAATAACACTGGGCCAAAATTTCCCATAGGTTTTCTAATGGGTTGATATTGACCGTGAATGCCATTGCAAATGGAGTACATCATTTTCAGACTCAGACAGTCAAGACAGTCAGCTGACAAGTTCTGCTTCCAAAATGCCTGGACAAATGTTACCAGCAGATCTCCTTTACAAAACTGGAAGATTGTGTGTCTATAGTGTTAACCACAGTTACACCACCCTCAAACATTTCCACATTTTCCCTCATGGTGTTGAAATGTCCTTAATTGGTATTAACATTTGAAGGTTGAAGACGTGCTCTGTATTTGGCTCCTTTAATCTTTTTCTTAAACCTGACCAGTTTCCCAGTCTCTGCTTATGAAAATCATCCCACCCCCACCTCCCTAACATGATGCTACCAGCACCATGCTTCTGTGTGTGAATGGTGTTCTCAGAATGATGAACAGTTTTGGGTTTCTCTTTGTGCTGAGGCCAAATGGTTTAGTTTTGGTCTCATCCGAACAGATAATCCACTTGAGCCTCCGATATGCTTTTTAGGAAACCCAATATGTTTTTTTTTCTTTCTTCTTGTCACTCTTCCATAAAGCCCAGCTTTGTTGAATGCTATGCTTGCCATTTGATCAACTTCTCCCATGGCCTCTGGGTTGCTTCTCTGACTAATCCCATCTTTGGTGACACTTGGTGGATGGCTTCCTCTAGGCAGAATTTTGGTTGCGCCATATTCTTTAGAGTTTTAATAATGAATTTAATATTCTCCACAGGATGTTCAAAGTTTAAAATTGTTTTAAATTGGCGATCATGTGACTAAACATGTGGCCACAACTATAGCATTAAAACATATGTAATCATATATATTTTTTTAATTCTAAATAATTTTGAAAACTATATTGAGTTTCCTTCCTCTCTTCAATAAAATAGTTTATTTTGAGAGATTCATAGCATAAAAGTCAAAGTGCAAAATATATACTTATGGAAATGAACTGATAATTATAAATGCAGTTTTTTTTTTTTAATCATACCATGGGTTGATTTGTTTGGAGGTTTTTTTGCTGCTATTTATCTTTTCTTCAAAGATTTTGTAAAATGTCTAAGATCTCTAAGAGATCACTTTAATATGTAATACAATACCATAATACATTACAAACTATATTATATATAATATAGACAGTGAGCCTGAAAGTGAGGTGCTGACAGATGTCTTATGCAGAGACTTAAAGACAGGCATGTGAAATGTCTGCCAAGAACACCTAAATGGGTTGCCTAATATTATTAATCTGCTAACATTAAGGTAACAGAATTGTTAATATCAGCTTAGAAAAGTTGTGTTTTTAACATGTATACATACTTTCTATATTCATAGTTGAGTCCATGCCACAGATGAGAGAATCATGGCCTTTTTCCAAGACTGTGTTTGGCCACTGCACTGGACTACATTAAAGCAAGGCAATGTGCTGAAATTTGCAGTCCCTTGCTAAGCTTCTCCACCTTAAATGTCAGATTTTCCAACTCTCTTCAAAGGCTGCTGAACACCAGAGGTCTTGCGTAGCACATGTTGATGTGACCACTACTCTCAGTCATATCATTTTCACCTCAATAGTGATATGATGCTGCTGATATGACACTAAGCAACCTGCAACAACGCCATCAAAACAGAGGCAAAAGCAAAGAGTGTGTAATGGAGCTCAACAGCGGTATGAGAGTACAGAACACAATTGCGTTTACTGTCTAAGAAGAGCTTGAACCTAGTCATTTTCCAAGTCCGAGAATAACTGGGCTACGTCTTCCTGCTGCAAGATGAAACCTGATCAAAAGAAGATCTCGACTGAACAGTTGTTTCAGGAATTATAATGCAGGTGCCTCTGCTTCCAAAGGGGATAAGAACATGGCACGCCTGGCAGCATAGTAAAACTGGGGCTCTTGCATCATCTAGCACTTATGTACTCCATCGTACACCCCCTAGCCACACACACACACACACACTGACTCTGCCAGTCTCTGTATATAATCCCGTCCCTCTCTCAGAAGAGCCTGATCTCTCAAACCTCTTATGTTGTAATACTCCAAATCAAGATAGAGAGCATTAGGAGGACTTTACTCAGGAGAGGGATCTGTACGCATCACATTCCAACACCTCTTTTGATGGGCCTCACTCTTTTCATTTACACGATAAACACTGGATTCCTTAGCCATTATCCAGCACTTGTAACAGGCTCACCTATTCATAGCTCACAGCTGTTTTCCAACATCAGTTTGCTTTATGAGCGAGCACAATTTTTGTCATGTTTGCTTTGGTATTTTCCAGGATTAAGTGCAGTGAGTTATGAGTTATGAAGTGAGCCACGGCCGGACATTTGTTTGCTGCTAAGCAGCTCATGCACTCCTGGCTGCTTGAAAATTTTACTCAGCTCAGCTATAAGAAAACTTTATGACACATGGCCAATTATCACATGCAAATGTGGGATAATCGATTTAATACCTCATCTAGTGTAATGCTTCCCTGAACTCACCATGGTCTATGAACAAATCTTATAAAGTGCTTGTATTAGTCTCTTTAATATGACTACATGGCTTTAATTTTCTTTGCCTTTTCATCCCTTTCAGTTAAGAGAATAGACTCACTGACTGTCCATGTGCTTTGAAATGGATTATAGTAGGTCTTTGGTTGGCAAAGGCTCAAGAATCCTCAGAATGGAGGCTTAATACCCCCTGGGCTGACAGCTGCAGGGATAAACCACCCTTGCTCACTGTCATTGACGCCCCTGTGTTGTGCCATTCCCCGTAAAAGTGGCACCAGAATTAGGAGGGGAGGGTAAGAGAGATCGAGGTGAACATTCTAAAGTCTTGTCAGGTGCTTCTGCTTTTCAAGTGTACACTGATACAACCACTAAACCTTTCTGATTTCAGCATTTTAAAAAAAGGCTATTAATCATGAAAACTGGAAAGTGGTGCCATTTCCATTGAAATTGATGTTAGTAGCAAATGAGCTATTTTCTACCTGGAAAATGCTAGAAGGGATGTGACATTGTCTTTAACCTCTCGCTCTACCAACAACACTGACCTACCTTTTCTTAACAACTCCTTCAAAGGGACTCTTTAATCCACTGTTTCAAGACATGTGGACAAAAAAATACATAAGGTTTAAATATTTAAAATCTGTACGATATTAATAGTTAATATGAAGCAGTTGCTATGAAGAGCTACACAACCACAAAGGGTATCAGTGAATAATCAGCCCAGTTCAAGGTGAAAAAATGACAAAGTGACAACATGCGCAGAGCAGAATTCATTTTCTTAAAAGGCGATAGATGAGGCAGGATTTGACGTGAGACCGTACTTATTAGAAACGTAGCACCCTGCCACCTCCGCTGAGGTATCACTAAATTATCACTTGTACCCTCACTTTCCCCTCCTTTCAATAACACCCCACCCCCCAAAAGTCCCGTCTGGCCCACGGCTGACCCCTAGAATCTCTCATGACAACCGTCTCTGGGGGATTGTTATATTTGTAGAGAGCAACAAGGCTGTGTATGACTAACTCTGTATATATTTATGCATGTGCATGTGTTTGCATATGTGTTGAGACAAGGAGAATCCTGGCAACTGCCTAGAAGCAGAGCTATTGATGACAAATGGGAGGCTGAGAGTATGATTAGAGTGATGAATAAAACCCTGGAGAGTAGATAAATAAGTTTCATAAAAAGAAAATCCATCTAACTTTAGATGAAAGAGGTTGAATGTGTATTTGCTCAGCTCAAGGACTATTAGTCCTATTAAATGAGAACAGATTAGAATATTGCTGAAGACATATTGATTTGAATTTTATATAATTGATCTAAAAATGTTAGGAGAACGTGTCTTGAAATAATGACAGCCTACAAATTTAATATCAGTAAGGCTGCTGTCATAAAATCTGAGTGAACATGCAGAACAAAGAGGCAGAATAGAGCAAATTGCTTGAGGTTAAACATTTGTGCAGGTATTCAGCTATAAATTCAGCTATAAAAAATGATTGAAACATAACTCAAGGAATGTCTATAAACCTTGCCAAAGTGTAATTTTCACTCTTACTCCTAATTCCTAATTCTTAATTACATGTATAATCGTCTCAGGTCAGTGTATTTTGCTTCTGATAAAACATATACTTGTTTCATATACTGATCTCATTCAAAAGCAACAAAAAAGACGTACAAAAAGAAAAAATAACACTGCATCAAAAGAAAATATATGTAATTCTCAAATATACCACAATATACCAAAATTCCAGTTATCGTTTAAAAAAATACACAGTACAAAATGGCATGCCCTCAGAAATGGGGAAATTTGCTTTAGCTTTAAAACCAAGGTAACATCACCCCAAAATCAATGAAATACAGCTAGCTCTGGCTGCCCATGACTGACAGAATAAATATTTCACAAAGCTTGTTAGTGATCTCACAACATGCACTGGTGAGCTTGCCCAGAGAGCAAAAGTCCTGAGAACAAGATGCCTCTGTATTGATTTTTTACCCACATTTTTCTTCAACCTTGAGTTTAGCCATATTAATAATTGATGAGGCAGCATCCCGCCTGGCTCTCTGGATTCCTCAAAATTTATGCTCTCGTCTGTTGGTTTTAAGATTAATGTCAATATAGTCAATAAGCTGGAGCAAATGCTACAATAACCTAAAAAATATAATATGATTGGCATCTATGTTGGGATTGTAGTCCAAACAGCAAAAACACAATCACTTTCATATGTGACATTACTTCCTTGCTCATTAGTTTATGTGTAAAGTTGGACACTCAAAACCCAAGGCAGGTAGATAGATAGTGCTATTGTCAAATGCTTTACTAAATAAATAAATAAATAAATAAATAAATAAATAAATAGCCACAAATCCAAAAATGAGGATGGATACCAGTAGCTGAAAGTGAAAGTGATGCAACAGCATGTACAATGTGCACTCTCTCTCTAAAAAAAAAAATCTCAAAAATTAATAAATAATAATAAATTAAATATAAAAAAAAGGTAAAAGTTACACTATATACACCTTCCTAGAGAGGCTACATACTGAGGGTATAAAAAGTGCATGCTTGAGGGTAGCACCTTATTACACTTTATTATGCATTTTCAGAGTTTGAGGGGAAAGAAACATAATGTTGACATACAATGTTTAACAGCAACAATAATATAGTGTTATGGTAAATTGTTTCGTTTTGTTTTGTATTTGAAGAACATATAATCATAATCACAAAACAAAAAACTTGTATTAAAACACAGAAGTCAGTAGTCTGAGAAGTCTAAATGGATTGTCAAAGGGAAAAAAAGACCCTTAAGTAAAAGACAAAAGCTGATGTGGAGACTTCATGATATGCCAAAAAAAAATGCTTTCACTCTGAACGTTTTATACACCGATGACCAGAAGCTTAGAGAAAGGCAAAGCCTAAAAAGTAATCTGAATATTTATAAAGCAGTGAAGGTGAACGGAATGTGAATAGGTTTAAAGATGCAACTCGAACGAGCATTATCGATACATTCAGCGCTTTTTCCCCACTCCTTAACTGAAACTAAAGGGGAAAAAGAAACATTTCAGTAGCAACAGAATCATTACGTTCAGAATAATTGCGTTCATCAGAAATGTGTACTGCTATTGATCATCAATAAGAAGCGACTCACTTCACTACAGGTAACTCCGGCGGCTGAGGCGTTTGTGTTGGTCGTTACATTCCGCGGCGTCGGACGAAGCTATCCATAAATCCCACCACACACAAAACACTCAAAAACTACCAAACGCGGCGTGTTTCTGTCCATTTGACGGAGGCTGGTCAGCTTGCGAGTTACCAAAGTTTTCCTGCCGTCAAAAAAAAACCGTCTGATCAGACCACAACCCCTCGAAATAGCCTGCACCGTGCTCCAAAACTCTTATCACCACTCCATCCACATAAAGCTTTCCTTAAAGTCCGAAGTGAAAGACTTTATGAAGAGGAAAAGAGGTGGCAGGTGCTCGTTGTGTGGGTTGTCCTGCTACCTCAGTGTTAAAATCCACCCAGCCGTGTTAAGCAGTTAACCACATCCATGCCAGAGAGAGAGAGAGAGAGAGAGAGAGAGAGAGAGAGAGAGAGAGAGAGAGAGAGAGAGAGAGAGAGAGAGAGAGCAGTCCCTCTGAAGTCATAAGTGAGCTCTCACCCAATTTGGTCCCTTAATGGAAAATCATTCATTAAATCCAGGAGTGCCAATACTAATTTGGGGGCCTCTATATGCACACTAGGTTAATATGCGCATTAGGACACCCCCAAGAACAGTTTTAACTAATTTTATTCCATATGGATTTCCTACTCAGGACACACTCCATTTATGGCATTCCTGATTATTCATTCATTCATATTCTGTAAGCGCTTTATCCTGGTCAGCATCATGGAGGATCCGGAGTCTTTCCCAGGAACACTGGGCAGTGAGGCATGAATACACCCTAGAGAGGATGTCAGTCCATTTCAGGGCACCATGCACACACCCATACATGTAGGAGCAATTTTAAGCAGCCATGTTAGTGAGAGAAAACAGAAATAAACAGAAATATAGCTGAACCTTATTCACATATGGGTGTCAGGTCGAACATTCTCTGAGAAGAAATTTGCTCCCCCTATTCTTTATCCTTTGTGGTTGCTGTGATGCCAGTGCTTATACCTGTGTGAGTAAGTCAAGCTGGCTGGACTTGTACAATGCTGAAGCTGTTAACTGTTTTGTAATTGTGTGTTAAGTCTAGTCTTGACATTTTGCATCAGATAATTCATATTAAACTAGACAGATTAATCATCACAGAACTACTGTAAGACTGAGGTCCACTTTGACAATATGCCACTCTAGTTTGCCCCATGAGTCTTGTTTCCCCATATTCAAAGAGCAGAGAAAGCAGCATTGCTTTTATGCAATTTATGCAATTTTATGCAATCCCGCCAGTCGTCTGACTGCATTATGGAGTTTGAAAGAGCAGTTCTTCAGGGCAAGCCTCGAGGGCTAGACTTGGGCCCCACTGGTTTAGGACATCACAGTGGGGGTGCTGTGAGAATAGAAACTCTTATTAAACATAACCCCTTATTTCGGGGGGGGGCTTGGGGGGGCATAAGTGATTGGGGTGGCACAGTGCCTCAGTGGGTAGTGATGCCGCCAAGGTTCCTGGCTTGATAATGAGATTGTGTTAGCCTAGATTCTCTGTGGACTTTAACATGTTTCCCTGGGTTCTATGGTTTTATCCCACCTCCCAAAAAATGCCGGTATGTGGATTGGTGCTTAAATTCCCTTAGTTGGCAATGACTGTGTGACTGGGGCCTTGGGTTGGACTGTGTTACTGCAGATAAATTAATGGATAAGTGGAAAATTGTAATAAATTTTTCAGTACTTTGATATTTTATACTTTGATTTTTAATTCTGATATATTTTCCATAGTGATACCCTGCCATTTTAGCTTTTTCCTTTTCTGCTTGTTTCATGGGCTTTTTGCCTTCTGTTTACTTGTTATCCTTTACAAGCTGCAAAAAATGTGGACTGACTCTCAACATCAGACTTGACACTAAACACATGGATGAAATCTTCATAAATTAGGACAAAGCAACATGGTAATAAAAAGTGCAATAAGAGAATAAATGGTCATGTGTAATATTGTGCCTTTAGGGCATCACATGTAACACTGTCAAGTTTTTTAAAGCATATGTGTAATAGATAGAGCGTAAGCAAAGTACCTTCAGGTTTTATAAGAAATATTAAACCACACCCGAGTATGTTAGTATGAATAGTTTGTTCTTCATCTAGTCCTATTCCTGTACATGTGTTTTAATGCTTTCTATGCATATACAAATATCATAAGTGTTATTTTGTTACATATACCACATATTATTCTTTATTGTGATCTACAAAAGAAGTAGGCAGTAACTTATATAGTTAGCACTAACAGTATGAGTATTAACAAAAGTACATGACTAAAATATACGACATGAGACTTGATTCAGCCTTCATCTCAAACGCTTGCGATTTGTATCAGACATGGAAAGAATGACTTAACAACATTTGCAGGATTTATGAAGTTTGTTCATCGTGCAGTGAGCTGTTACTTCATCAGTAAATTGAAGTGTTACAGTATGTGCCAGATCATTAACACTCTGACTTTATCCACTAGACTTTCCTCAGTCCACTCTGGTCTCCCCCATCCCAATCCCCATCTCATCTGCCCAAAACATTTTGTCTCTTAAGCCTTTTTTGTGTCCCTTTAAGAAAACTGCAACTTGTCTTTTCAGTCCATGATGCATGCCAGCATTTTCTAACAGTACATGCTGGTGTATTTCTTCATATATGGTAGTCTTTTAATAAGATTTTGTGGTATTTTGGGTCGTGTTATGTTGCCAGTCTCACCAGTGGAGTTAGGTTTCATAATACTGTAGCATGCAGTTCATTTTTGGTTATTTATTGTTATGGCTTTCAGGCTCATGTTGGTTTACTGAATTAACTTTTATTTGTTTTTCATGTTCAGTGGTTAAGAACACACATGCAATTCTTGCATATATATATGAACCCTACTACTGGGCACACTGTGGTTGAAAAATGAAGGTAGAAAAGCCATGGTTTGTGTATTCTGACTCTGTTCCTCAGTTCCTCAAACTCAGGGGGAAAAAGAATACATACCCTATTCATATTTCATATTTGTATCTGCATAGAATACATTATCTGTTTATTCCTAATAATGCATTTGTATTCAGTTACATTCTTACTGTATATCTGTGTGTAAATCTTAGGGTTTTTTTTTTGTCCCAGTGATCTGCTCTCAAGCTTGTGATTTTCAGAGAAGACTTTGGTGTCACTGGTTTCAAAAAAAGAAAGAACTCTTTGAATTTTTTTTTCACCTTGGTGCCGATAGAGAGTTATTCAGCTCTGAGTACTTCTAAAGTTTGTGTTGAAACACTTTAAAGAGCAGAATTTTTCTTCACTCCAAGAAACTTTTCACTTGAAATGCAAAAGTCTTCACATTTTCGAGTAAAAAGAACAACACGCTAAAGTTCCTTGAAACTACTTAAACAGCAGGTGTATAAAAATCATATAAATCATATAAAAAATCATATAGCATTTAGAGCATATTAGCTCATTACACTCATTATTTTAGTTGAAAGCCAAGCCACTATGCTATTCTAGTAAAATTGGTTAATGAAAAAATAGAATAATATGATTCAAATCCTAACTTAATGCATGGTTTGTTATTATATTGTAATATTATTGTAAAGGAGAAAGGAGTTAAAGATAATATTGTATTATTCAGACATTCTCAAGCACCGTTTAAAATACATGCATCAATCAGACTTGTCTTTATCACATACCCAAAGAGGAGGCTATTGGTTAAACACTCCAGTGTGTGAATGAGAGCGATGCTAAGAGAGAGTGACAAGGACCTTAAACTACTCAACAGGAGTGAATGAGCCATTATTGTGTTCTATGCCCCAGTGAGAAAAAGCGTCATGAGAATTCCTGGGATTCCGTGGAGTCCGCCCTGGTGGCGCACAGCAAGTGAAGCGGGGTGACCAGGAGAGGGATTAAAAACAGCATTCACATCAGGGCACACTCACATTCCCCTCCTGTGTGAGTGTGTGTGTGCAGGGCTTGTCTGTTCCCAAAACAAACCGGGTGTCTCTACTCAGCTCTTTGTGTGGAGGTCACTGTGTTCCCCAGCTCCGCCTGAGAGGCGTCACCCTTCAATCAATCACAAGCCTGTTCACTTTAGACTCTCCATTCTGTCTTAGCATAACTATAGATACTCTGCATTTCATTGACACACACACTGTGGGGGTCCTTTACCTGCTATGACAGTCATGTAGCTGACCTAGTGTACCCACAAAGAAGACAGTGTTTCGTGCTTTATCTGTTGCTGGCTGAAAGAAACTACTGTCAGTTTTGTTGATGGTGATGTGTCTATAGGGGGCTACTGCAGGTCTCACTAGACATGACACTACTGAGCAGTGTATGATATTATTGTCAGGTTCTGGACATCAGCCAATCTCAGTGAGGATGAATTTTATGGCGGTTTTTAAGTGGTCACATAGTCAGTTTTAGTCCATCATTGGATTTTTATAGACTGTATTTTTCCACTATGTAGACATAGATTTATCTGCTGATTTATTTCCTTAATTAATGTTCTTTTTCCTCTTTCCATATTTCCATCTTTCCATAGACACTTTTGTTTTTCTAATTCCTCAGACCTAAGCGTTAACATTTCTTGGGTGAGTTAATGATTAGGATTCCATTTAGATCTTATAGAAATATTTTTTTTTTAGAAATGAATATTAAACATTGACTCTAGAAAATCTAAATCAACAATATCATTTTTATAAGGTTATTAGCTGATAATTTACTTTCAATCCATTCAATCCAATTTGGGCAGGATTGTCCTTTCAAAGTGACCTCATCGGTTGATATTACAATATCATTGAAAATAAAGAAATAAAAAGAATGACAGAACATTTTACTTTTTCCAGTACTCATCAGGAAATCTGGATGATGGAACTTGTTCAACATGTGACAGAATATGTCAAAGATCTCATAGCGGTAAATGTGTTCTGTTAACAAATGTTTTTGGGAGACCACAAAAATGTACATTTTTCATAACCTATAATGATGGAGATTTCAAGCATGAGATGTAAACTGGATTTATACTTTAATGCAAAATATTTTATATTTTATGGTAGTGTAGTTATATGTAACGTTTTTGTTTAATAATGTAAAAAGTTATTTATCTGAAATAAGAGCATAGTTTGCTGTGAAGAAGACATTATGTTCATGGTTATATAAAATTTGTAAATGTAATAGCAGTGGGACAAAAGGCACCTCAGATGTTGGGTCACAGAGAAGTGTAATGCTTTAATTCTTTCTTGCCTTTAGGTGCCATGCCAGCTCCTTGTATCAAAGGTAGTTTCTCCAGTCATTTCATATGTAATACTAAACTGGCACATGAAGGAACACAATATGTTGGGTCCTTATAACATTATATGTCTGCCCCCAAACTAGATGTTTTATGTGTCTTTTGTCTACTCCATTACCAAATAAACTGTGAATGCCTCACGGCGACAATTCATACGCACATTTTCCCCATTGTCAGTATTTTTTTTTCACTTGCTGGTAAAGAGCAGGAAAACTGGTCTATGTGTTTGTTTCAGTCCATGTGTGTGTCAGGATGTAGCCTGGTTGCCCACCCTGGGCACAGTGGTTGTCGGATATCCTTGTAACGCACATTGTGATATAACACACCGGTACATATCTGTGGGTGGAAACACACCAGCTGCCCCAACAGGATATGATGCAGCATGTATATATAATTGAGGGTTTGGTGTTTCTGATCTGCAGTGAGGTTTGATCAGATTGTTACACCCATTTACTCGGAGTGTGGGTCCATTAAATATTACACTTAACAATTATATTTCCATTCTAAATGTCATCCCAGAGTTATACTCTGTGGTTATTATGTTCTTGTTTTCATCTCTACATTTGACTCTTGACAAGTCTTCCAGTGATGCTTTGCTTGGCAAGCAGCCTGCAACCACATCTATGTGAGGTCTTTCTGACATTTGTCAGGAAAATGATTGCTAAAACTACTGTGTGAGTCATCATGATTTTTGGGCAAACTGAACAGAGATGAATGAATGAATATTGAAATGAAATCTATTCTGTGAAAGCAGTTAAGGTTATCTTATTCTTCTCTTTTTTAAGTTTAGCAGGAATGAATCTGAATGTTACAGAAGGAAACACAGGGAAAAAAACAAATCGAAATACAAAGGTTTTGGTCCTTGAATCTTTCATAAACATGAATTCAACATGCAGACAAATAATAAATAAGATAGTACAAGGTCTTGAAATAAGTGGGGATTGGTATTATTATATATTATATTATTGTAAAAGAGAGAGCAGTTAAAGATATGACTATGTCACTGTGAAATTCTCAACCATTTAAAATACATGCATCACTCAGACTTGTTTTTATCGCTGTACCCAAAAGAGAAGGCGTTTTTTGCAAAACCCTCCAATGTGTGAATGAAACAGATGGAAACAGGGAGTGAGAGAGACTTTAAAATAGTCAACATGAAATTGGTTGGCTTAATTTGTGTAGCAAAACAATAGTCAATGTTTAATGCTTTAACATTTGGATAGATGCCATAAGTCGTCACTTCTGGCTCATGACTGCAGAATCAGCTTCCTGTTACAGAAAAGAACAACTTCCCATATCAGATGAGAAACAGGAAAAGGCAATGACATAGAGTCAACAAGACCCACCTGTAACTTCTCATTTCCCAGAACAGTCCTCCAGGGGAGGGCTTATCGGTTTTCTATTAAGCCCTTTTCTGGTTTCGCTGACTCTGAGAATACAGTCAAATGTTGGGATAGTCAGGACTCAAACATGCCCTTATAAAACCTTAGACAAACCTAAATTTAGTATCCAATGTGTGTAAACCCACCATCCAGTGTGACCCAGCAGATGATGGGTTCCCTTTTGAGTCTGCTTCTTCTCAAGGTTTCTTTTCCATAATGTCTCATGGAGTTGTTCCTCATCACTGTCTCTTCAGCCTTGCTCATAAAGGATCTAAATCTTTATCCAGAATTCTGTAAAGTTGCTTTGTTGCAATGCCTCTTGTTAAAAGTGCTGTAGAAATGATACATGAACACCACTGGTCCAAACGTGTACACCGACTGACACTGCTAGAGGCAGAAGTCATTTTCTTTTCATAGATAAAGGTGCCTTTGGCATTATAGGCTATAATGAGCTGTCAACTTCTACAGAGGACTGATTACATGTAAAGGTACTATTACAGGGAAAGGTACAGAACAGGTACAATCTATTATGATATAAGACAGGTGCTCATTTTTTCAATCTATTATGTATTTACACACATTTCTGCTTGTAGCAGGTTAAAATTTGATTAATTAAAAATCTGTTTTATTTTCTTTAATACTGTTTAAAGGGCACATGGGCAATTTAGGTAAATTTAACCAGAGCTCCACAGATTAATGACATCATTTTGTCCTTTAAAATGTAAATAATAATCCCATACTTCATAATTACCAAAAGTGTCAAGGCAGCAGACCTGAACTGCTTAGATCTTCTTAGTTTCCCTTCAAATTCCTGTCATACAGTTTTAAGCAGTTTCTCAGCACTCTCTTTAAAGAATCATCCTCGAGTTGGCAAAGGGGATTTTTAGGGAGAGAGGCTATGAGAAAATGAGAGAAGGGGTTTTGGTACTGAACCCAAAGGGGATGCTCTTTCACTCTGCTCCTCCTGTCTGAATGGTGGGATGGGAAGAGAGGATGAGGGGGATGGGTGAATATGAGAAGTAGAGAGGTGGGGGTGAGTGGAGGAGGTCGGACAAGCCTGTTCTTTTCTATGAGTCTCATCCATCTAGGCTGCATATTTCTGTCAGGTCCTGGGAGATGAGGCTAATTATCCAGCTATTCATCTTCTGCCTCTTTATCCTAATCTCCCCATCCCTTGCTCCACCTCGCTGTGTATGCATACATGGGTTTTTTTTTTGGAGTGCATTCACCATGTGTGTGTATGGGATTTCACAGTACGTGCTTGTGCATGAATGTGTGTTTTCATGCATGTAAGATTGGTCTTTCGAGGGCTGCCGGTATCATGATCTCATTTTTACTCGACTGTCTCATTTAAAGTTCCATAGACAGGAACAGCATTCTGACACATTTGAATCCATTGGAAACCCGTGGACCAGAATTAAGCATAACATGTTTGGGTCTGTAATGGCGATGTCAATCTAATGGCCATGCAAATTCAAATCCATGCTTAGGCCCCCTCTGTGTGTGTGTGTGTGTGTGTTTGCACTTATAATTCAACTAGCAGGGAATCTAGTTGTGATTCATTTGGGCAGCCTAGCATCACACAGAGAAGTATCAAAGACATAATAATGTTTTATAATGTAATGACTTTTTTGATTGCAGAGTGCATCTCACCTTGCCAGATGTCTACACCGCAGACCGTGGTAATTAAATCTCAACACTCGTTAAGATAAAGCCTAGAGGGCCTCTTTCTCTCTCTCTCTATTTTCCATTATCACCCATCGCTCCCCTAAAGCTATTTAACTCCTGCAATGTGACATGAAAGTTGTGGAAAGTCCTGGGCTGTCAGGAGGCATCAGAGAGCTGTCATGCCCCGCGGTGCGAGTCTCCCCACGCTGAAATGGAAACCAGAGCCCTTTTATCTCCTCTCCTTGGAAGATACACTTTCATTCTCTCAAAGCCAACATATCTGAAAACATCAAGGTGGAGAGGAGTGATGGGTGCAGCCAGAGAGAGCACTGCTTTGCAACTGAGATGCTTCACTGCCCAGGCTTTATTATGACCGTGAATGTATAGAGGATGTGTTATAGCTATTCCAAATAAGAAAATAGAACAAATAAGACTGTGGGTTGTGCTGGAATTCATTCTATATTGATGTCTGAATTAGGGTGTAACTTCTCTCCTTGACAGATTGAATGAATGTATGAACAAGGCCACTTCTAAAAAGAATGTAATGAGGTCTGGCTGTGCCTGGAGAAATTTGTCTCTCTCTCTTCAGTAAGGTTGTCCCCACAAGGTCATCAGATGAAGATGGATTTATAGAACTATGTGAACATTTTATTAAGCCTCTTAAGAATCAAGGAGAAGAATCCTTGCGTTGCACCAGCTCTAAGCCCTGCTGGCATTATATTAATCATCATCCACATCTATTAGGAGAGAACAAGAGTGCTCATTCTCTCCTGATACAGATTACGACATGCCAATGTACTATGCTGTGCTGGAGATCTGAAGATGCTCGCTTCAGGCAAGAGCCAGTTAATTGTATCCAAATGATTCTAATTAGGATATAATAGCAGTTCACATTACAAAAAATATGCTGGAAAAAAATGAGCATGATGAAATTATATAATGTGTTAATTGCTAGTTGTGGATGAATGTTTTGTTTGAGTGATAAATTTGCTGGTAAAGTGATAAAGGACAGCTGCAAATATAAAAGCATAAAATAATTTTTAAGAAATGTTAAAACACCCCCATTATTACCTCAGCTGTCATTATTAATAAAAAAGAAAACCACACTGAAATACTTCATACTGGTGTTCTTATGCTGCCTTGGAAGTCTGGCTTGGAAGCCTATGTACAATTTCAGAGGTTGTTATAACAATTTGGTGCGCTGACACAGTGCGGTAAAACAAGCTAAGAGAAAGAGAAAACTTCTTTTTGTCTTTTCTTAATTGTTTGTGTTACAATATCAATAAATTTGACTTTGTGTTAATATTTTGAACAGGATGATCAGTGTAAATTGTCATTATTTTTATAGTGCTGCCTTTCAGAAGCTAACCAGAACACAAAAATAATAATAATTTACACAGATCATTGTTATTATCAAACTGTGGGAAGTTTAACTGCCCAGGACAAACAAGTAACCTCATAAACAACTATCCCGAAACATAAAAACAGTCTTTGATGATCCAGGTAACAACATATAGTATTAATAATCAAGCAGATGTAAAATTTTGAACTGGTTCATTTGTCCAAATTCAGTTATTATCTTGTCTTGTGGACTATGTAAACATTTATAAAGACAATTTATGAGATCCCTCCTATTTAATATATATTTTTTAAAGTATTAAGGTTTTGCAGATTCAGCAAGGGGTATGTAAATGTCTATGGCTTTAACTGTATGCATTTTTCCACTTCTGTCTTACTACCTGTATTATAAAGGTTTAATGAAGTTACCAGAAAAGACAATTAAATGTTTAATTACAGTTCTGTGTCAGACATGTAATTATCTGTTAACATTTCAAAATCAAGACAGACCTACACTCTTGAAAATAAAGGTGTTAGGAAGAACCAAAAATTTTGGTTTTTGCAATGATGCCACAGAAGAACCATTTTTGATTCTTCGAAGAACCTTCAGTAAATGGTTCTTAAAAGAATCCCTTATTTTCTTAGTGCCATAAAGAACATGTTTCAAATCTAAAGAACCTTTTTCCACTACAGTGAACCTTTCCATGGAGGTTCTTTGTAGAACCATACGCCTTGACAAAGAACCACTTAAGAACCTTTATTTTTAAGAGTGTAGTCATTGTAATGAACGACGAACAGGAAAAGAAACATAATTTGGAGGTGGAAATTCTTTTTAAAGTTTCATTGCAATTATAATATATGTTCATAGTGAGGGTGTAATTACGTCTATAAAAAGTCTACATCTACATTAAAAAAAGGTGCAGTGGCAGCAGAAGCGTGTAATCT
The DNA here is from genome assembly GCF_019097595.1 of Hemibagrus wyckioides. Taxonomy (NCBI): domain Eukaryota; kingdom Metazoa; phylum Chordata; class Actinopteri; order Siluriformes; family Bagridae; genus Hemibagrus; species Hemibagrus wyckioides. Next base: position 16,879,284 of record NC_080714.1, on the reverse strand, counting down.
CATGGGCGACTGATGTTCTTTGCTGAGTTATCTTGTCTGGGCTTGTGTATACAGGTGGTTCCTAACGGATGGGCAGTTTAGCTTTTGTCAGACACACTATGAGTTAAGCTTGGCCTTTAGCCCTGTAATCTTAGTGAAAACAGTGAGAGAGAGAGATGAATAATCATATGGTGTCAGCAATGAAACCACGTCTGTCCGGTTCTCATTGAGGTACATATGAAAACCTGTTAGTCAAATAGCCAAATGCCTCCAGCATCACACGCTAAGACTACAGTCCCCGGAAAGTTTAACAATTTTATTTGCAAATGTCTGATTTCACACAAATGTGACCTCAAAGCCTGAATACTGAAACACACCTACATGTGAAAGATGAAACTGCCTGTACGGTTTGATCAGGGCATAAAGATGATCAAAAACATGCAAATTTAGCAGGCATCATCTTACTGTGGAAAACACCTTGAGAATGTGAATTGTTGTGGTTTTCAAAGTGCACACCTCATCACTGTGGCATATCCTCTCTAGGAGTACGTTAGCATGCACAATAAGAGAGTCTGTCTCAGGCGTTGTTAATGGAGTGAGTGCAGGTTTATAGATGGTTGCATCAGATGTTTCTGTTTGATGTGTAATCTATAACCTGTCCTGCTCAGGTAAGATTTAGCACTTTGCTGTGGTATGGAATTGAGGTTTCAGGATTGCCTTTTCAACTATTCTTTATCTCTGTTTAGACCTGTCAGAAATACCAGGCTCTCAGCTCAGGCAGAGAGCTCGCCTGTCTCGGTGATGGCCAATAGAGATGATAAGCTGTCTTTTTCCAGACTTGAAACCAAAACTGGTTTCGGCACATTCTCACTAATAGCTCCGAAAGGGGGAGAAAAGATAACTTTGTGATTGAGATCTGACAAAATAGCCTCTGCTCTCATCAGAACACATTTTACTTCATTTAACCTAACTCATAAATGCACTCTTAATTAAGGGTGTACAGTATAATAGACACTAAAAAGATATCAGTAAATTAAGTAAGGAATAAAATATGTTTTTGTAACCAACAACGTGATGGTTTGAAGAGAAGATTTCATACAACACATCCTGAAGTGTCTTGTTCTTAAACTACAGTAATTTTGCACACGGCTTATTATTTTTGATTTTATCCAAGACAAATGAAGGTCCTCTGTTATAATGACGTTCTCATGTGGCAGAAAACTTCTTTACATAATGGATCTACTTCCATAAATGCTAAATAAACATATTGCGTACATAAAGCTTAACCCTATATAACATGAAATAACATAAATGATAATTTTATGTGTTGCTATGTTAGCAAAGAAAACCATATATTTGTTGATTTGGTGAATCTTTTCCAGTGGAGACGTAATGAAAGAGTTTCCAGGATCAGCTTTTTCGTAACAGTTAAAAGTAAAACTGTTACTTTAGGTTTTCTAACAACAGAAAGTTTTCAGGACAGAGGAAGTTGCTCTTTATAGTTTGTTAGTGACATAACAAGTAATTTTTTTTATTCAAAAGAGAAACAGTAAGAGGCTGTTGAAGGAATATCTGTTTATAATGTTTATAACTGCTATAACATAAGTGACAGCAGAGACTAGCTTGTCTTGCAGATGTTTCACAACTATAAAGGAGGCCACTTTGTTCTTCAATAAATAAGAATTATAAAGTTGGCAAATAACAGCCAACAACCCATATGAGCATGTCCTGCCATGTTTTATTCCTTAAGAAAATCATCACGTCTTTATAAACATGCATCAGACACCAACTGCAGCACATTCTGACAAAATTCTCTAACAGTTTCTAGCACTTACCTGTCCATATTATAAAAGCAGTGATATAGGTAGAGGTACAATTGTTATTAGTATACAAAACAACTGTCTATTTACTAAAGCAGAATGTTTTTACTGCCAGAAAAACATGTTCAGAAAGTACATACCTGCCTGCATTTCCACAGCTTTTCTATCCCAGGTTGGATAATGAAAATGCCACAGCCGTATAACACAGAGGATCCGGGGGCTGAGACACCTGTTAGGAAGCCGGTGTTGATGCTACAGGAAGCGCATGTAATAAGCACCTGACAAGGTGAGAAGACTGTCACAATTTGTGAGGCTGTCCAGAAGCCCATATAATAGGCTGATTTTTCTAAAGGAAATGCCCCTGAGAATAATTGAGGTGCAGGAAAATTCAGTGCCTGCGGCTGTCTTTTATGACACGATACATCTGTAGGCTCATCTCAAGGCCATCAGGAAAAAAAAACCTGTCCTTGTGAATTTGAAAGATACATTGCCAGATCTAGGCAAACAACATTTACTACACTGGGCAAGGATGAAACGATCTGTTGACATGGAGAATTCCAACTATAAAATACATATATGACAAGTATTTTTGGCCTTGATTACGTTTAATCGTAGAAAAAATGTTATCAAATAGGTTTGAGGTCTTTTATGTCCTTGAGCTTCATCAGGAGTTAAATCGTTTAGCCCTGTCTTTCAAATCAAAACCCTACAGTGAAAGAAAGAAATGATTTTTCAGCCTGTGCGCAGGAGTGATTGTGGGAATTGACAAGAACAAAAAGCTTAGGGGACTGAGGAGGCTGGGGAGGATATGCAGAGAGGCACACGCAGAGGAATCATGAGGGATCTGTTCGTTTCATCTATGCTGGAAGACAAAACAGGGGTGGGGATAAAGGGATTTATTTACACCCCACCGATTAACTATAGCACAAAAGTGTGTGTGCATGCATGGGTGTGTGTGTGTGTGTGTGTGTGTGTGGTAATATAGTTTGGAACCTTTTTTCAATTTTAGCTTTAGTTCTGTTGACTCAGAATGCAAGAAAAATTACACATTTATTAACAATTGTTAGCATAATTGCAATTTTACAGCAGCACACCAAAAATGCATATCTTTTTTTTTATCTATTTATGCATATCTTTGTTTGCACATGTGTCAACAGTGTAGATGTGCTGAGTTTATTTACACTTTGCTGTAGGTTGGCTCGTCTGGTATTTTTATTGGCCAATATACTTAACACAATCTGGTCTGTGTGTGTGTGTGTGTGTACAGGTTGCCCCCAAAGTCTCCATACATAGGGGAAATTAACACTTTTATCCAAAATATATCATTCTTAGTTTATTTTATGTATTTTAATTTTCTCTTAGCCTTTAAGAATGCCTCTGACATTAGACTGTATACCAGGAAAAAGATACAGCACAAAAGATTATTTAAATGAACACATCAAAGTGCAACTAGATGTGTTAACACAAGTTCATCATGAGTGGGAGAGATGACACAGTGTGTGTTTACAAAGAAGACAGAGTTTTAAACACTGCTCTTTTGTCTGACCCATATTTCTATATATGCCTGATGTATATCTGTGTCTGTGTATGAAAATGCTCTAAGGGGAAGCTTTACCACGCCCAAGCCCACCGAGCCCACTGTTAGTCCCCTCTTCTGGCCAAACCCTGCCATAACACCAACAAATGACTCCAGATCATTGTTAGAACAATTTTGTTTTAATTTTTTAACGTCAGTATTAAAACATAATGCAAGGATGATAAATAAATATTGATAAATCTTAGTATTAAGTCACAAAATCAGAAAACAGAACACAGATTATTGTTAAATTAATAGTAAGAAGATTTAATGAAACATTAGCCTTATAGCACAAAGTATAAAGGTAATATTAAGCTTTAAATGTTCTTAATCATTTGGCTGATGAAGTTTGTTTCTTTCTAGAAATAAATGCTTAAAAGTAGAAAATGTGTCAAAAGAAAAAAAACTATTTCAATCTTGCAACAAAATTGATTTAATAATATTTTATTTATTGTAATGTTGTCATAGGAAATACTAGATATTGTCAAAAAATGTCACTGCTTCTAGTTGACAGAAACAGACTTGACTTTACAGTTTGTCACACAAAAACAAATGATGAATAAAAAAAAACACAGTCCAACACCATTATGGGAAACAGCTTCTCATTGCACGCTGTCAGGAAAGCTTAGGGCACTTTTGGAGGATGAGAGAAATGAGCCATCCATTTCAAAGAATCCCTTAAAAAAGGAAAAGAAAAGGTAATCATCTTGATATTAGCCAGTTTCAGCATCTGAGTTTCCAAATAAAGACTTTGCTCCAGTTTAACAACCAGCGCACCGTCACATACCGTAGTGCAGTTCACTCGAGTCAACGAGTCAAATACTGTTCTTAATATTCTGTCCATCGTTATGCTGTACAAACAGCTCAGATACAGTGTATGTTATGTACAGAACTGAACCATGAATACTGATTATTTCTCAGTCACGGCGTCACAGGGTGTTGTTGGTTTTTTTTATGTAATCCGAGAAAGGTTCTTAAGAAATGTCAATCAACTCCCAAAGGTCACCTAAAAGAGTCGACTCATTGATTTGTCATTCACGATCCGTTCAACGACAAGGTGTCTTTGCTCTCGAGTCCTGGACATCACTTGATGAGAGATTGTTAGATGGATGCTTTGTGATGGATCAAGGTTGGGAAAGGGCCTGGCTTTTACTAAGCAAGTTTTCTAAGCTATATCTAATAAGGTTAAGGAAGACACGATCATTTTGTGAGAAGAAACAGCACCCCATTTATTTTTTGAATGTAACATAAATATGAAAAATCTGAGCTGATTTAAGGTCTTTTATTTTCAGTCCTAAAGAAATTAATCTCAAATATATTACTTTCTTTTTATTCATTCATTCATTTATTATTATTATTATTATTATTATTATTATTATTATTATTATTATTATTATTATTATTATTATTATTATTATGAAAGCCCTGCCCACTTATCTCTTGAATATGTTACCAACTTTATTATATTATATGCAATTTTATTATTCATAAACATAAATGGCCAAGATCTCCTCTGTCTTTCAATATTTCTTCTTGAATTCGACTCTTCTTGAATTTCATCCCTCAAATTTAAACATATAAATACCAAAATGTTTTATGCTTTTTGAAAGCTTACATAAAGATGCAATAAAACATGATTAAAAAATAATATTGTGCTTTTCTTCTAATTGTGCATTTTCCTGTGTTATTGTAGCCCATTCAAGGTATGCATGTGTCATGTATGCAAAAAGAGGGATTGTGAGAATCAGGAATCACAAAATCAAGAGCCAAAACATTGAATGAAATTGAACTGAAGTAAATTTTGCTTGAAATCTTGTCACATCCCTTATTCCAGTACATTGTAAACCTTAAAGGAATTTAACAGAGCTAATAAAACTGTAGCATTTTAAACAATTATTTCCTTGTGGTTACTAAATAATTCAGAAATATTTATTTTTTAAGTTGAACAATTGACTAATCTATCATTACAAAGTGAACAAATTAAAAATTAGGTTTGAATTGCTACCTGTTAAACCTTTGTCCCTTTCTCTTCTGAAACTCCTTCTCATCCACAGTCCAGACAGCACCTTTTCCTCCATCCACTCGCACAAAGCACTTATGAAGGCTGAGGTTGTGACGGACTGCATTCTGCTTACAAATAACAAAAAAGAATTTCTGCATTCAGAAAATAATTCCATTCATTTTCTGTACCACTTATCCTACACAAGTTCATGGGGAGCATGAGGTCTATCTCAGGGGGCTTGGGGTACAACCCTGGAAGGGGGGCCAACCCATTGCAGGGTACAATCACACTCCCTCCACACACACACACACACACACAACAATTTAGCGATGATAATCAGCCTACAACACATGTCTTTGGACTGGGTAAGGAAACCAGAGTACCCAGAGGAAACCCCTGAAGCCTAGGGAGAGCATGCATATTCCACACCCCCTTAATGGTGCAAAGCAAACGTGATAAACACCAAGCCATCATGCCCTCTAGTTCAGAAAATTTAAGATGGCAAAAAAAAAATTCTCTATGTAATTACTGCCATCTAGTGGATATACAACAGGCTACACAAAAGCAGACGCTAATATTCACTTTTTTAGAAGCACCTGCTCGTTAATACAGTTATCAAACCAGCCAATCATTTGAGAGCAGCAATATATATATATAAAATCATGCAGATACAAGGTAACGCTTATTAACGTTCAAACATCAGAACAACAACAAATCAAATCTGGGAGTTGGACTGTATTGTGTTGTTTGTGTCTGACAGGCTGGTTTTGAGTTTTTAAAAAAACTCCAGGTCAGTGGATAATGTCCAGACTGGTTCAAGCTAACAGGAATGCTCAACACTTTGAACCTTGAGGTGGATGGGCTAGCAGAAGACCACACTGGATTCTACTGCTGAGGCTACATTGGCACAGGCTCACAGAAACTGGACAGTGAAGATTCGGAAAATGTCACCTGACTTGATGAATTTCTATTTCATCTTGAATTCAAGCCTGGTGACAATGGTGTAGACGAGCTGCGTGCCAGACAGTAAGGGGGTGGGGGGTGTCCCTGTTTTAGGGGGGGGCCCCGATGAAGTGAAGAAAAAAAACTTTCTACCTGTTTATTAATGTGGTTTTGATTATATGCTAATAAAGTGGCTAATACTCACCACAACTGTATTGTGTTGGGAGGGAATGTCTAGACTGGTATACTGGTAATAAAGCCTATACACACTGCGGTATGAAATTTTGAAAGGCTAAACAACAAAACCATGATTTCAGGCAGATCCATCTTCTACTATGCTGTAAAATTCAATATATAATTTGACTAGATCCTATATTTACACATGGGGTTTCAATGAGGAATGAATCCCAGGACCACCAAGCTGCCACTACTGGGCCCCTGAGCAAGGTGCTTAACCCTCAATTACGTACTTGTATAAATGAAATAAATGTAGGTCACTCTGGATAAGGGCATCTGACATAAAATGTAAAATGTAAATGTCATGTGAAATATTAACCGGCAACGCTGAGGTGTGTTGGCTGAAGCTGCTAATCTTTCAGTCATGATACTATACCTTCCATGTGGGAGTGTTGTGACGGAAGTAAAAGAATCTTTGAATGAACCAACTGTAGATTTCATTCAGAGCTCTTTGCTTATCTGGTGCCTCCAGTATTGACTACGGGAAAAACAGGACATAAATATAAATAAATATAGATATGCATATAGTGATGAGAAACCTCAATATAGATATTGTAACTAGCCTAAAATATCAGAATATGTGTTTGTATGTTGTAAATATGCATATACACATATTGTAAAAATATTATAATTGAATGTTTCATTTCTATAACTTGGGTACTTACACATCTAATAAGAAAAGCATAAGTATATGGAGGTCTGATATTGACATATTTGTAGCATTCCATACTGTTGACGAAATCTAGAATGTAGAAGAAAAATTTTTTACATAACACAGGTTGGGTTTTGGCTGGAAATGAGTAATTCTAGCAATATTTTCTTGAAACACTGAACGCAAAAAATGGTCTAGCATGTAAGCACATGTGTATATTATTGAATCTGACAGCCCTGGGAAAATCAGTGTGTGAATAGGCTTTACCTGTCAGTAGGTGGGAGGTGGCTGTGGGCCAGTATTCATGGCGCCCTGTGGCATCGATGGCCCACTCTACACTTCCATCTGGCTCCTCAGACGGGGGTGCAGGCAGTGCCAGCGGACTCCACCAGCCTAGAGCTGCTCTCTGACAGAGCGGCACACAACACACACCCGCGCGCTTCAGAAAGCAAAAACGTAGTGCAACAACACCAACTATTCGAATGGCAAAACTAGAAGGAGGCTATGAAATAGATTTATTATTCCTAGTAAAACATTATGGTAAATTCTTCCTGATGCATTATTAATTCTGATTTTTTTCCCTAGTTATAAAATTTCTAAATAGTTTCCAAAGGGGAGTGAGTGATGAAGTGATTTACTTACTGGGTTTTCAGTCAGTCTTAGATGGAGCTGCATGGCCTGGAGCTTCTGTCTTTCCTGAACAAGCTTAAACACAATTTACAGAAAATCTGTTTCAGTATTGCACTGGATCAGAATCAATATCCTGGGCAGTTTCCAAAAAAAGTACCAGGCATCATAATGGTATTAAAAGAATAATTCAATAAATAAGCATAGAATCGCTTGGCGAAATTGGACAAAGCCTATCAGATGAATTTGGAGCAAAGAGAAACTTCAACAGTTCTCTATCCATTTCACATACACATGGAGTTCACATAATCCTCCTCATGACCAGTGAAATAATCATTAGCATCACCGTTTATAAATCTAGCATATACAAAATATCATGACGACAGGCAAGAGTAGTGTACATAACCAAGGGTGGTGTTCAGAGCTGCTTAAAAAAACAAATGTTTATTCCAACACCGTATGAAATACAACTATAAAATAATTCATCAAAATGTAAAAATATCAGTTTGTTACAATTTTGCTCTGACATTTTTTTCCTTTATTAAGTGGAACTGGTGTAAATGACATCCTGATTTCTCTGAACAATGATTAGTCTGTTATGATGATAGAGCATTGTATACATTTGTTTTAATAGCATAGCCTCAAGAATCCTGGCCATGCAATGAATTCAGGTTGAATATTCTTGTCACACAACTGTCAATAAATCGTAGCGCTGACTACCTAAAATGAATTTATTACCTGTTCCTAAAAAAGAAACATATAAACATAGAAATGTTTCATATAACTGATTTATAAAGCCATTTAGATAAAACTAGCCTCTATGTGCCCACTAGCCTGTTAACATTTGACTAGTAATATTTGGTCTTGTTTCTCTATCTAAACAACATTGCAAAAATATGCCTTTTCATTAGAAATGAAATAGGTTGCTCTAAGCATTTCTTAAATGCTCTTTAATATCTGATTACATGGGCCTTTTGAGCACAATATAATTATATCCATTAACTGAATAAGCAGTTTAAAGTTGCCTCCATTTTAATTACATCTGTTCAATATATAGCTCTTTTCTCTGCCAGTCAAATAGATCGAAAGTAGTTTTGGCTGAACAAGGCATGATCAGTAGAGCCAATTTTACTTTTTTGAGTCAACATGACATAACAGAATGGATCAGTAAAAAGTAAGAAGCTGTAGTGAATTTTCACAGTGAATAATACATCTGCTTGAGTCTGTTAGAATAAGGCTTTATAAATGCTTGTATGGGTTTGTTAGTTGTCATATATGTAGCTGTCCTGTAGGTTTTATTTTATTGTTCTTAGATAAAGTATTAACTTGCTTTTCATTGAAATACGCATGCGCTGAAAAATAATGTGAACATCTTATTTGTTTGAATGCTACTACGTATTCATCTACCTGACTCTCCATCTGGCGAACCCTTTCTTCCTGCACCCTCCACTGTGCAATTGTTTTTTCTCCCCAGCTGTGTCTGTTGTTCAGGTGTCTAAACAATTTGAGGAATATGATATTATTTACAAAACATAAAACAGCAAAAGAGGAATTGCAGATATACATTTGGCATATTTGGTTTAAATGCTGCAAAAACGGACGAAGACTCACTTCAGGAAAACAGGATATTCTCTGAAGGCTTCATCACAATCAGGCCAGCGACAACGGCCGTTGACAAACAGAGAGTTTATGACATTTGACTGGATTAAGCTGTGATGGGGAAATGTAAATTAATGCACTGACATATGCAGCTGAAACTTTTCAGGGCATGTGTTTTATTGTTATTTTCTTGGCTCTGTTCCATTGCAATAGATACATAAATATATATGTGTATATACACACACACACACACACACACGCATGCATATGCATGTGATTTCAAGAGAAGTCAGCTCCAGAGGTGTTAAAATTAAAACAAAGCTCAGTGCAAGGTTTGGGATTTCAAATGAGTTTAATGTTTTCTGTTTGAGTCTTACCTGTTCATATGAGTGCTGGGGTTTTTGTGCTGATCAATCTGTTCTTGAATAGACATGGACTCACGCTCCTTTCTGGCACTTTTAACTGCTGACTCACACTTTTTAGGTGAGATCTGAGAAATACTGTTGCGTTCTAGTGAAGGAATATGATCGGGAAATGCATGATGAGTAATATATGCATTTCCAGACCCATGTTTACAGAATAGAGGTAAAGATTAATGTAATAAGGTACTATAATTTGTTGCTCATGTATTATCAAAGCATTTTTAAAAATAATAATAATTCTTTGATGTACAGAGCATACTGAGGTGGAATGTGTAGTTAAAAACACTGGATGTTGCAGTACAGACCCAGAGGTAGCAGAGAGGTAGAGCAGAGCACAGATGGTCTGTTCTGGGTTGGCTGAGGACTCTGGTACTCTAGAAGAAGAACGTGTGTTTGTGTTGTTTTTTCAGCACTCTGCACACACACACACACACACACACACACAGAGAGAGAAAGAGAGAGAGAGAGAGAGAGACACAATGTTATGAATTTATAATTAACTGATAGATAGCTGTGGCATTGTGCCTGACTAATTAACTGCTTTAGGTGGATAATCTCAATGATAATTTTCACTGAGAATTATGAACAGAATGTAGAATGAAGGAAATGACTTGATGGAAAGTCCAAATGCAAATATGTTTAAGCTTATCTATTCTTTAGCGTGAACTGACTTTTTACTCCGTAAACTACAGGTTACCTGAGTGAGTGAGTCTTCTTCAGAAAGGAGTGAGGCATCACATTTATTTGGCATGTAAATCTTATTCTCCTGCTCTTCTTCCTGAATTGGAGTCACATCTTCATCCCTTACACCTCTACTGCTGTCACTCTGATTGTTAAGCTGTGACATTCCTCCTGTAAAACTCTGAAACAGAAAAAAAGAAGAATTTTTTTTCTCATTCCTTCTTTGAGCCCTAAATCATCTTGACGTCACTGATGCACTGCAGATTATTTCTTTGCTTCACTGGCAAGAAAAAGTAACGCATTAGAGTTTGGTTAGCTACCTATTAAACACTCAGAAATCCTCAAAAGAATAGAAAGGAGGACAAAATTTAAATACTCTTCTCTTCGCCCAGCCACAACATCGCTGGGTTTTTTCCCTTTTCATCATTAACATCATGAGGGTGAGAAGCAAAAACACGAAAGTAGAATAATAAACGTAGAGAACAAGCACAGCTAAAGTGAGTGGGAAGCTGCTATAATAGATCTATCACACAAAAACTTGATACTACTAAGTGATAGGGCCTGGCGGGTTTTGGTGGATTCACGTTTTAATTCAGAGGTGAACAAAGCAAATATGGATCTGTTTCAAAATGCACACCAAACTTCTCCGTCGAGAAAAACCATAAACACCACACAAGCAAGCTAAGATGAATAACCATTTACAGATAAATACATGTATGCTCACTTTGCATGCTGCAAAAACATGCACGAGATAAGCAGGCCAGGAAGAGGAAATAGGATATGGGTAAATAGAAAGAGAAAGTTTGCAATCTTTGCGGTTTCTGATGTTATCCTTGTGTACAAAAAAACATTTGAGCTGCAATCACAGATCTAAATATAAAATAACTGCAGTTGCACAGTGTGGCAATGAGCATGTCTTATATCTTTAAAATTAATAACTATGAAACAAAATAATTATATTACATTTTTAGCAGGCACAATCACACTATACACGCACAGTCAAACTATGCTTCATGATAAAACCTAGATCTACAGTAAGACTTTAGTCTATATTATAATATAATAGTGCATTATAATTTACCTGTGATTACTGTGACATAACCACAGAGATGGAAAATTACTCACTGCCAAAAGCAATACTTCTTTTTAATTTATACCATGGAACGTTTCGTTATTACAAACCACTTTCCCACAAAGCTCTTCAAAAGTCCATCAAACTAGTAAAAAATCTATCTTGGAATTAATTTCTACTAACCACTCGTTCTACCACATATCCTATATAGGAACAACAGAACAGCACTATCTGAGCAGAAAGGCTTTTTGGGTGTTCCTCATTTTCTGGCCGATTTGCACTAAACCATGTAGGATATGAAAAATGTAAACTGTACTATAATACAAAGCAGCAATCTGACTATAACCACCAACACACACACAGTCCTACACATGCAGTCCTACAACTTTCAATTTTCACACAAACTGTGAACTTTGTACAGAAAGTTTAAATCTGACTTATAGGTTCTTTATAAAAATGAATCAAAGGTTTGCAAGAGTTAATTCAGTATCTTAAATTATCTTCATTAAGTTAGAAATAAAATGGATTATATATATAACGTATTCCTTGCATGGTAAAAAAAAAAAAGGTGGTTGGGGTAATTATGTTACAATGGTTAATTAATGAATAAACACACAAATGGCATAAATGATTGTGATTGAAATAAACACACCTATAAAACTTAAAACTAAAAAACACGATCACTTTAACAGTCACAAGCTACATAAGTCTAAACCATATTTAAAAGTTGAGGACATGTACTCAAATCATTACCTTTTTACACATATTTCTCTAATTCTTTAGGAAGGCAAATACCTGCTCAAGTACAGACGTCTTTATGCCTTTTTTGCACCTCCTGTTCTCTTCCTGTCTTTTGCTTGTTGAACAGAATAAATTAAAATGAGGTAAAATCTTATTTTTAAACATCCAAGCTGTTAAAGCTCCACAACGAAAGCCATAGGCAAGGACCCGCTTAGAACGAGATTCTTTTTTCTCGACGTTAAAAGACAAATAAATGCATCACTTCAAAAGACTACAGTGCTTCATGTCAAGCTCTTGTGTACCTGTTTGCATGCCAAGGTGTTCAGGCGCTCTTTGTGAGGTTAAGAAACGCGTAAATGGAAAAATACACCCAAACCTCAGTTATCTAAACCAGACATTTTCATATCTGAAAAAGATTCTTTCTGCACATTTAGACTCAAACAAGATGATCAATATAAAGAACACCATCATTAATGTTCCATCAATATAGCATTCAATTATTCTTTGATATTTTCATTTTGTATAAAGTTTGTAATCGTTTCTGTAGTTCAAAGAATGCTGCAATTTCTCATTGAATGGTTGGCCTCTTTTCCAGAATAACTGTGAGCAACAGAAAGCTAATCTTCTACAGTTTGGACATATCAGCCTTCTTTTTCTTTCTTTTTTTAAATATCAGATGCTATTTCAAAGGATAAATCATTTTACATCTACTGACACTGTCACTGAAGAGGTTGACCTTTGGCCAGTTGTAAAGGGAATTGCTATAAAGACTTTAAAAATGAGGTACTTTCTATTCCACTTTCTTATCTAAATGTGTAGTTGTTTTTAAACCTGTAAACAAATTTGCCAAACCTTAGCCAGCAGTGGAAAGATCTGTCTGTGACTCACCTGAACTTGTCTCTTTCTCAGAAAATTATGCAGCATGATCTCTGTGTCCACCTGTATTTATAGTCAGATGGTTTACTTTCTTGAGAGGAGAAAACTGAGTCATTGTCATAATTATGTTATTAATGTATGTGGTTGACACTAAAATATTGCTAGGAAGTATTTAAAAAAAAATAATGCTGAGTAGTTGCATCTGCTTTAATGTCAAAGCTTCATGGCTTTATCTTTAAATCAGTGATTTCTCTGATACAGCCATATAATATTTATGTCTCCAAATGTCAAATTAAGGAAATTAGAATGCAGTGCACAATTGTCTACAATATAATGAACTGTCTGAATGTAAAAGAAATAGTCTGCTCAAAAACGGGGCAATTCGACAGTGAAATTAAAAATGTAGTAAGACATTGAAAGCAATAGCAAAGTGCCATCCACGATTATCGGTTCTAAACGTTATTTCTTTATATTATATTTTTAAGGAGACATATCAGAACATTTATTAAGCATTTATATGTGATTTAATGACAACAAAAGTATTAATGGCAAGTGTCTTAATTAAACCAATGGATGCTACAAAAATAAATTACAAATATTGACGCTAAAATTCAAGTAAATATAAAGATATGCATATGAATCTGAATATGAATATATATATATCAGTATGAATAAGAACTATCAGACATATTTATTAGAAAGAATTTTGATTTTAAAAAACTTCATTCACATTTAACATAAAAACGCATTTTAGTTGATGTCACAGAGATCAAAAAAAAGGAAGCACTGTAACCGGTATTGTTATAGGAAAGATTTTTGGTGGAGGAAAAATGACTTTTGTTGTTGTTGTTGTTGATGGTGGTGGTGATGATGATGATGATGATGATGATGATGATGCTGATTGTGGAAAGAACATAAGTAGTTAAAGATCCAAAATAGCTGCTGTACAACAAATGTTATAAATTTTCATTATGTTAATCTATCTATCTATCTATCTATCTATCTATCTATCTATCTATCTATCTATCTATCTATCTATCTATCTATCTATTATGCCTTGCATAATTATTCACCGACTTAAACTTTTCCACAATTTCTAATGTTACTTTATTTATGTTTCTTTATTTACAAAGTGGGATTTGAAACAGGCTTATTTGTCATTTCGTCCATTTCATTGTCAACATGTCTAATATTGCTAGCTGAAAATATCTTTATTGTAACATAACTGTTTTTTAAAATACATATTGTTTGGTACATTTTGGTTGGTTCCATATGTTTTGCTGCTATGATTGCCCTGTGTTTGGATCCATCTTACATTTAATCGAGACCAGCTTCCCTGTCTCTGCTGAAGAAAGGCATTCCCACAAAAGAAAGGTTCAATTACTACGCTTTAATGTGGTAATAGTCTCATCCACCCAAATCCCACACATCTTCCGACCACTACCCTTTCATATAGAGTATTTTATATAGGGTCAGGGTAGGCCCCTTGGTTTCTTCTCTGACTAATGTCCTACTTTCCTTCATGTGTCATAGTTGTACTATATTCTTCTTCTTTTGTGTAATGGTGATTTAACAGTATTTCATGACATGAGCAAATTTTGTGATATTTATTTTATAACCAAACTTTTAATTGATACTTCAATACTTTGTCTTGGACTTGTTTTAATAGATTTTTGGTCTTGGTGATCCTAATGCTATTTGGTTTGGCTGTAGGTTTGTTCTCCAACAAACTCTGGGACCTTCAAAGAACATAATCATTTTGCAAACCTTTTAAAAATCATTTTTAATAAAGAAAAAACATCCTTTCACTTCAGTATTATACGTTATTTTGTATAGATTCATAAAATATTATCCCCTTTTCACTTTCAGGGTGTAAGGCTACAAAATGTATCTATTTTTTTTTTATTTTTTTACATGTTATGCACTGATTCATCTAAATATGTTTAACGTTTGACTCATTGCATTTCTGACTTATTTTCCCTTGTATGTGTGAAGTTACATATGAGATTAAGCTGATATAATGTGTAGCTGAAACTCAGTGACTCATATACGCTTTTCAGTTATAGTATGGATGTGTTTATGCCAACTGCCTTAGCAATACGGTTATTAGAAGAGAGCATACATTTTCTTTTGCACGAGTGTGTGAATCGGGGCATAGATCAAAGAATCGTTTCACATGTTTTGATTATGTGTCCATGTTACACCATGAACTTTATGACAATATTGCTTATTAACACCACAGCTGTTATCACCAGTACTGTCACTGTCATCTGTCATATTCAAGATCTATTTTAAATAACAGCATTTTTTTTTTTTTACATAAGGGAAATTTCCTTGTTATCTTAGTGATGTTTTTGTGGAACACAATAAACATGTTTGCAATTTAAATTCACGTGTAGAAGTTAATAAACCACAAACGGAAAGGCAACAAAAATCTTGAAAACATCACATTGTGGGACTGTCCTTATGAGGCAAATGACGTGCATGCTGACGGCCTGTTTTTTTTTTATATATTTTTTATTTTTTTGTGGTTAGCAAATGTTACCACAGTGTCTGTAAGTTGACTTGTGCATTTTTATTTCTGTCAAAACACTGCATTTTTTCTGTGTGTGTGCTGACAAATGTGCAATGATAAACACTTTCGTTTACATGAATCATAAACTTTGCAGAAACATGTCCTTATTTTCTAGACAGAGATGAGTAAATGTATATATATATTTGTGTATGTGTATCAGTATACACACACACACACACACTTACACACACATACAAATATATATATATATATAAATATAGATATATATATATAAATATACCTATATATATATATATATATATATATATATATATATATATATATATATATATATATATAACTACTTGCTGAAATTACAGTAGTTGTTAAATGCCAATTTTGTATACAATGTGGATGGGGCACCAGTCCATGACAAATCTGCACACTCAACCACAACTATGATCAATTTCGAGGAGCTAATCCATCTCTTGGCATGTTATTGGCAGTGGGACAAAACCAGAGAACCTGGAGGAAACCCCACACAGACACAAGGAGCAAGATTCCAAACTAATACAACAAGCTGGGGTATAAATTGCCTGATGTTTTTCCAATCACTAAGTGTCTGGTTTCAGTGAATCTGTGGGCAGGGCCAGGTCTGTTCTTGCCTGGCACGACTTTTTAGCTCTGTATGGTGGTAAAGGGTGGTTATTTGATTTAACTTAGCCTTTATGTCGGCTTGTCATCATTGTTTGTAGACACTGTTGTGTATGAGAAGCCCAGCAATTTGTGAAATACTCAAACCAGCCTGTGTAGAACCAACAGCCTTACCATGGTCCAATTCACATTTAACATTTTCCCTCATTCTGATGTTTCATGTGAACATTTAATGAAGTGCTTCACCTACATCTGCATGATTTTTACATTTTCCTTCCACGTGATTCACTAATTGGATAATAACATGAATGATAAATAAAGTAGCCAGTAAGTAAATACACACAAGACATACATATATGTACACAAATAATAGAATGTGTTTCACTTAATTCTCTTAAAATAACCTGGCCACTGCACCATCAGTGTTTAATTCTACTGAGTAGCTGAGTGGTACAGTATGTCCTAAGCTGTTTTTCCTTTTGTGTGATGTGGCCATCTGTTCTCAGGGCTTCCAGCAGTTCCAACAGCTGTTCTGGCAGCCATAAGGGCACTATGTCATGCAGAGACAAACCACCTTTTTACCAGCAACTTACAGATAGACTTAATGCTCTGGCAACAAGGGCCTACTGAGTGAGCTGGCTTACCAAACACACTCATTTTCATCAAACACACTCCAAAGAGTGGCAAAGGATCAATGTTTAACAAAGCAGGGCTACTGACTTGCCAGGTGGATTTTGCATGTGCTTCTGTAATCAGTCAGCATTCTGAAGAAATGCAGCTGAAAAATAGCTTTTCTTCAGGAGAAATGTAGGTAAAATACAGACACAATGTGCCCTTTGATAATTAATATTAAATATATTCCTAATTTTGTAACTTATATAATAGTAACATATATTATTTTTAATTAAAAATGTAAAGTTTTAGATTTATAGCTTTCAAAAACTCCTTACAGAGGGTAGTGTAGAAGACGTTGCTAAAACTACACTACAGGGGGCACTCTATCTCTGATGATGTTAAATGAATTAATATATATTTGATTGTTAGTACTTTTCCCCTAAGGAACTGCTACAATTGCTTAAGCACACCTCTACTCTCTGCAATTTGGAGATGCTCCCTATCCAAAATAGACAGGAGTACTGATTTGCATCGTTATATTTACAGTGGTTAAACCTGTGCAAATATACCACACCCTAAAATATGTAATCCCTAGCAGTCAGAGTTTCACTTCAAGATTTACGTAAATTTGTTCTTCAAGGCTACACTCACTAACATAACATACAATAACATAACTGTTATTTTTAAAATGCATATTTTTGGCCTTTACATAAGTATTGCTTCTTGGATTGCCCTGCATTTGGATCCATACAGCTTACATTGAATCAAGGACAGTTTCCCTGTCTCTGCTGAAGAAAGGCATTCCCACAAACAGAAAGGTAATAGTGTCATCCACCTAAATCCCACACATCCTGCCACCACTACCCTTCCATATAGAATATTTTGTATAGGGTCCGGGTTAGCACCTTGGTTTCTTTTCTGACTAATGACCTACTTTCCTTCATATTTCATAGTTGTACTATATTCTTTTTTAACAATGGTTAGTTAATAGTACATTAAGGCATGAGCAAATTTTGTGATATTTATTCTATAACCAAACTCTGATTAGTACTTCAATACTTTGTCCTGGACTTGTTTGAATAGCTTTTTGGTCTAGATGATCCTAATGCTGTTTAGTTTGGCTGTAGGTTTGTTCTCTAACAAACTCTGGGACCTTCCAGGAACATAATCATTTTGCAAACCTTTTGAGAGGAATGGTGAGTGAATAAAATCAGGTACAATACAATCAGATAAGGCCTCTTTAGTGCACTGTTGTTACTTTGGTACCTGCATAATGTTTTTTTTATCTTTTAGTACTGCCAAATGTGACATGTGTATGCTTATAGTAATGTAACCATGTTCTGATAAATGTTGTTTAATGTAATTTCATGAATTTAATTTCAATGAATTTCTAAAATAATCTATTAGTCTCATCACTTGGCCATGTATTTTAACACACAACATCGTGACTGTGTGACTTTGCTGGTCACAGTAGATTCACAGTGGATTTGTATTGCAAGACAAAATATCAGATGTGAGGTTGATGAAAAACACTTGCTGGACAGACAGGAGTGAATGATGAGAGGGTGAGTGAGGGGAAATTTAATGTAATGTTATTTTCATTCCTATTTAGTTCAATTAGTTCCTAGTTCACATAAGATAGATAGATAGATAGATAGATAGATAGATAGATAGATAGATAGATAGATAGATAGATAGATAGACAGACAGACAGACAGACAGACAGACAGACAGACAGACAGACAGATAGATAGATAGATAGATAGATAGATAGATAGATAGATAGATAGATAGATAGATAGATAGATAGATTGATTCATTGATTGATTCATTGATTGATTGATTAAGAAAACCTTAAATATAGAATACAATAAGTTATGTTAAGTGTAGTTGTGCAAATATGAAACACAGTTGTGGATTTAACAATATTTACATTAATATCCACATCACAGTATACATGTTCAAATTGGCAGTAGATAATGAACATGTAGTACCTTGAGAGTCTAGAAAATAGTGTTAATGGTTGTAGTAGTGCAATGTGAAAGTGTTATCACCTGTCTAATATTATTGCATTGAGATTTTTTTCTGTTTCACATTACTGTAAAAGTACATAATATGAAGACATAATTGTAATATTCCTTGACACTATTTTTTTTTAGCATTTTGTTTAATAAAAGGTCATTTAAATTTGTTGGAACTGGTTTTATTGATTGATTTATTAAATTGTGAAACATAAGTTAACTTAAGTTAAATTAGTGAAATATTTTGTGCTGCACAGAATAAGGCTGTACAGTGATTGTAAGCTTTATGCAGTAGCTATGGTGTACTTCAGTTATGTAAATCTCAAAGGCTCTTAGGAAACATGGCAGATCTCCATAGCTGGACACAAAGAATGTTTCTGAAACTCTGGGAGATGAACCTGTCTGTGTTAGGAACACTATATGGTCATAGGTTTGTGGAAACCTATCATACCACTATGTGCTTTTTGAACATTTCCCATTTCAGATTAATTTTCCTTTTTAAAAAAATAATATTCTCCAATCTTCTAGAAAGGCTATATACTAAATTTTGGAGCATGGCTGTGGGAATTTGTCCATTCATCCAACAAACATTAATAAAGTCAGGCACTGATGTCAGACAAGGAGGCCTGGCATGTAGTCAGAGCTCCAATCTGTCCCAAAATGTTCACTGCACAGATTATTCGAGTTCTTCCACTCCAACCTTGTCAAACCAGGTCTTCATGGACCTTCATGGGCATTGGTATGCTGGAATATGTTTGAGCTTTCTTAGTGAAAGAAAATAATAATGCTACAGTAAACAATGACATGCAATACAATTCCAACTTAGTGAGATTAGTTTGGAGAAGACCCACATGTACTGTAAGCGCTGTGTTCATAAACATATAGTGTAGTTTCTGCTTGTAATTTCTCTTTATTAAGTTAATAAAAACCCAGGCTAGCTTGAAGAGCTATTCCTCTGTTACATTAAAGGGAAATGCTGATCTTACAAGGACTCCTTAGAGAAGCACGCAGTAGCGCGCGATATTGCCGAAGCTTCACGAGTTACAATCGGCCTTTTCCGTAAAAAGCCGAGAGAGAGCCGAACTGATGCCGAGTCGCGTTTTCTTATCCTCTGTAGAGCAAAGAGCGTTTCCATTGTATTATAATCTTTTACACTTTTCCTCAGTTTATTGATGAATCGTTGTTTCTTGAAGACCATGGCACATTTCCTTACGCCGAACTGTGACCTACAAGCATAATAGTTATTTTGCCTTTTTTTTTTTTTAATCCAAGGCAGTATGTGGCGTCTATGTGTTTTAAATAGGGCGCCTGTTTGCGCCGTGTAGCCTCCACATCCACACACAGGAGGAGGAGGATGAGAGCACTGGGCGAAAGGACAACGATCACAGCGCTGGAGACGCGGAGATGCTTAACTCACCAGACAGATTAAATCCGTTTGACGACGAGCTGTGTGGATGTCGCTGTGGCGGAGGAGCACGGCTTCAGCTCCGGTTGAAATTTCGGGATGAAAATGAAGATTGTGAGGAAACATCATCTTGAGCTGGAATGCTATTAGGGAGCGCCAAGGCGTTATGAACACAGTACTGCGTACCTCAACATGACACTGCCGCGTATCACAGGATTTTACATTAGGCTACCATAAAAGCGAAATATAACAGTCTAGCAGTGTCCATGTATTTATTTTATTCTACCACAGTGCGATGGGAATATACGGCTGAGGCTTAGGCTAGCGTTTATGGAAAACCCGAAGACATGACATGCACACGAAAAAAAAGGAAACGACATTTTCTGCTTTTTAAATCCCGTGTTTACATAAGCTAACGAGCCGCTGGCTAAACAACGGAGCTAGCATTTCGACACGAAACAGGTTTTTTTGCGTTATTTCCCCAGACGTAACCGTTTTGTTTATTAATTCGGTTTTTCTTTTTTTTCATCCATCATCATAAATTTTTCCGGGTCTGTTGCTGGTAAACGAATTGACAGTCGATACTGGATCACATATTTCTGGATTCATGTTTGATTCTCTGAGCGAGGTGTGCCATTTGGAAACGAACAATTTTTGCATCTTTTGTGTGTTTTTGGTTCTTGACAACTGCAACAAGCTCCCGTTCAGGCCTGCTGTCCAAGCCAAAGCCATTGTGTTGAGGACAAACTGGAGATTTCCAGGTAGAAGCTCCATCTCGGCCTCACATTCATCACTCTTCTCTGAAAATTGTCATTAAAGAAAAAAAAAAAAAAAAGCTAGACTAATTGGGATAACCTTTTAACCTATACATTATAATGATACAATCTTGGGAGGAAATTCTTAACCTTGCAAGGATAGACAAAGTAGCATCATCTCATGTCGCATAGTCAATGATATAAGGTATAAGGTAACTGAAAATAAGTGTCATTGTTATTTCAGCGTGATACGCACACACGGTTGCTGTATTGTGTACCTGGATTAAGGAGGCCCGTGGAGTTACACAGATCTAAATGACACCCGAGAGAAATCAGCATAAACCCGTATCAGTATGATTCGCTTTAGACGCTTATACAGGTCGTTTGCACTTTTTTTGCGTAGGCATTTGGACGCATTAGCACTGTCTGCTTTTCTCTCATCGCCAGCTCTCAAAAATGAATCATTATCATCACATTCAGCCCGAATGAAATCGAGCATCAGCCGCAGGTTGGACGCACTAGAAACTCGGCATTAATGTTTAAATGGCGCATCAAGCGCAATGCTCACACAAAACCCTAGCACACAAACCAAGATACGGCAAAATGGCCTAATGAGATTTTTTTTTTCACCATTTTCTAGCTGAACGGTAGGTATGGGACAGTGGGAGTGATTGTGTCTGCTTTTGGTTGGTGAATTCCGTGTCGCCTGCTCCTCCCATAGTGAGAGCCGTTAGCCGCACTCTCTCTGCTGTTGCTATCCAGCCTTTAACTGTACCGCGGCCTGCTGCTTCCATACCGACTTTACACCAGTCCATCCGACTCCTCCCTGAGCTGACACACGCTTTTAGCCGGTATTACTACCAGAAATTTCAGTGTAACCAGACTACACAGCCACAGAGTCTACAAGTACCCGTGGGTTTGCGGAGATGGTGCGTTATGGCGCGGTTAGGCGCAAGCGTCGGATGCCTATTTACATTCTGTACCGCTCTTTTGGCTACGACTTATGATTATTATTAGTCTCCATGTTTCCTTTTATTATTATTTGTTGTAGATTTAAATGAAACCTTTATGAAGCTAGAGTTGTTACTAGTGGTCATGCTTGAGGTTGGGTGGGACCCATAAACCTGTCCAGTAAACTAATATATTACACTGTTCATATAAGTGCTAAAAAAAAAATGATACACTCACATAAAAGTCATAGATCAACGTTTAAATCATTGGACCCCTTCAGGGGGTATGAAAGCCAACGATATTTGTTTTTTTTTTTATTTGTTATTTTATTTACTTTAACATTTTTTGTCAACAGTAGCTATGTGTTATTAACTGAACTGAATTTCAGCGCCTATTTGATGGATATTTGCGGATTTGCACGTCATTTACTGAAAGATGCACTGAAGTTTGCATAACCATGTGATAGAATGCTCTGTTGTAAAATTAGAGTATTTTTCAAATGGATTTTAAACCTTTAGTCCAACAGTGATTACCACCTTATTCCCTGTATAAAAAATGGTAAAGTCATTTGTCTTGGATGTAGGATAAGCAATGGATTTGGATAAGCAAGGTGATGCATTCTATTCAGATTTGAGAAATGGCAGCAACCTGTTGCAAGCAGTTTTTATACCACAGATGCCATCCATTAGGCATCTTTATACACTCTTAGAAAAAAGGCCAGATCTATAACTCTTTTAGGATCTACTGTTCTTTGGCTTTCCCTCTGGGGGAATCCTTAAAGGTTTTTTGTCAGACTCTAAGTGTTTTTCTTTTAAGTGGCAAGTATTCCCTTTTAGCAAGATGAGAACCCTTAACTGTCCAAAGAGCAATCTAAGAACCTTATCTGTAAAGAGTGTACCACTTCACAAGTTCCAAGTTAAGATGAGTTAAGACAAGTGGTCATGCAGCATGAATTAGCCATAATGGTCACCATAAAAATTGTCTTCTAAATAACAGGTGGGCATTGTGTGTCACAAATGTACAATTCCCAGTGTCTGTTTCGGACGAAATCCAGACAATTTAATATCTATATCAGATTTTGTAACTTTATCAGTAAATAGTAC
The DNA here is from genome assembly GCF_019097595.1 of Hemibagrus wyckioides. Taxonomy (NCBI): domain Eukaryota; kingdom Metazoa; phylum Chordata; class Actinopteri; order Siluriformes; family Bagridae; genus Hemibagrus; species Hemibagrus wyckioides. Next base: position 16,856,039 of record NC_080714.1, on the reverse strand, counting down.
TGAGGCAAATTCCATATAGTTACATTTGAATTACATTTTACAGTTATATTTTATTTTTGTTAAATGTGTAATGAACATTCAGAGCTATGACATGAAGCTGATAACATGAGTTTGATCCTTGCTGTTTAAATTTGCATATTTTCACCTTGCATTAGCTAAAAAAGGGGTGGGGGACTATTCATCATCCACCTATTTCAGACTAATATTGTTTTTCTTAACAGAACTGATAATTTCAGGTAATGCTGAATGACTAATCTGCCACTACACAAAAACAAAACATTCAGTCTTTTTTTCCTTTGGTAGTTGATTGCCTCTGATGAGCAATCCCTCCCACCTCGCTTCAGCACATACAAATTCGAAAGCATTAAGTTGTACGAAGACACACCACACCACACACACACACACACACACACACACACACACACACTGCATGAGGCAGAAGGATCCTGTAGCTTAGCAACAAGCTGCTGTAATTGCTGTAACAGAAGTACATTAGTATGACTGCTCTAAAACAATAGGTTGTTCTCTGTCCTTTTGGAGTCTGACACTCTGTAATAATCACACAAGGTCTTTAATAATTGCAGACGTCTCTTAGGTAAAAATCTAGTAGCCATTCATAGAAATGGTCAGTGTCAGCACATAAAGAGAGCAATGTCAGTATACAGATGAGTATTTTTTTCCAGTTAGCATTCACCTTCTCTAGACATACATTTAAGCCGATTCTCTGCTTTTCCTGTTGGATCTTGACATCTAGCTACAACTTGATGGTTTCTCAGCCTCAGTGTAGATCATGAGTGATTAGCTCCCCCCACCTCTCTTTCCTGCTCCCCATCCCTCTGCCTCTCTCTCTCTCTATAGAGATACCCACATGCAACACACCAAACGTGATGTTAGGTGTTGTAGCCTAGCAACAAGTGAGGTAATCACTGTGACAGACTAGTTGCTGGCATGCCATGTTGCATGTGGTGGGAACAGCTGATCTGCTCTGTGCAGAGAGCAAGGCAGATGATGTTCCTCAGCATGCTACAGCAGCTGCTTACTGGAGCCCTGCTTCTCCCTTTTAGGAGACTATTGATTGATTTATGTTTACAACTGACATGTACAAATGTGTAGCCCCCGATCCCACTAAGTTTTAGAGAGATGTCAAATTCTGGTCATAGCCTTTCTGTTTTGGTTTTACATCTAAATTAACACTTTACAAAATATTTGTAAATCCAAATACTTTGAGTTTGCCAGTGGACTATTTTAAGTACAGTATGCTGTAGGTCTGGCAGTGACATTTGTTATCCATATTTTTTTCTTCTTCCTGACCTCCTTTTGTTTGGCAGGAATTAAATCTGGCTAATTTTGGCAAGGCATCAAAGAAACACTAAAAACGGTCAACAGACTTACCTGATTCAGGTATATTTGGAGCTGAAATAAAACAGCCCCAGATTGGCAGGAGTGCCTTGAGCTTAAACATATACCGCTAATTTAAATTAGACCGTTAAATCAAAAAAGCATAGCATACTTCTGTTTTTTTTTTGTTTTTTTGCACACATCAAGAATTAGCATGAAAGTGAATGATCTTGTCTAGATTTTGCAGCATTGCAATAGGTCTACACTAAATGAACAAGGCTTGGGGGTGAGAATGTACCAGCTGAGGCTCCAGAGGAACAGAATTCATTAATGTTTTACAATAGACACCAAACACTCCAGAGCATTTGGAACAGGGCTTTTGAAGATCAGTTTCATCTAAAATTAAATTTACCATCTACCCATCACTAGTCTTGACCCTTGATTCATCCACATATACGATGTGGTGGTGATTTTATGGTGATACCGATATTGATACCGTGGTTCATGATACATATTTGTGAAGTGCGGTTTGGTAGCATTAATAGACAAACTGGTGGCTGATGGCTTTTTTGTAGAGTGTTATATGGTATATCTCTGTTGGATAAAAAAGGCTAGTAATAATGGGTTAAAGCAAGGTATAGGCCCCAAGAATGCAGAACAGATCAGAGTTCTTCTGATTTGTAGTAGATGTTAAGAAAACATTAAAATCCCTAAAAAGTATTAGCTGATATAACAGAGGGTAACAGTCTGAGAGATCAAGGACAATCAACTGGTAGTCAAGAAAATTTAAGAATATGTGTATTTTGCTTATTTGTTATACAGATTGTCATGCATCAAACATTTCTTTCTTGAGCAATATTCAGGACATAATTACCTTAGCATATTGTCCATTTATCCATCGAATCAATCTTGGCCACATAAAGATTATTATGCATACCTTTTGAATTGATCATTATTAAGTATTTCTAACATTTATTTTGAACAATAATAATTATTTTACTTTGCCCATAGGTGTTGTGAAGGGTCAGGAGGGGAGACATTTTTGAAAGAGAGCTCCTAAGAGAACTGTGCAAAATGAGGCAATGCAGAACCAGCTTCTCCTGTTCCATGTGAGACAACAAAGAGAGGCAACCACGTGGACGAAAGACAGCTCAACCGGAGGAGGTGGAGGAGGAGGAGGTGGTGGAGGAGGTGACAGTAAAGGAGGTGTTGGTTCTAAAGGAGAGGACGAAGCTCTACAGTCAGAGCAGCAAGAGGTATGGCCAACGGAAACGAGAGTAGTGATGGGTCCCATAACCCCCTGGCAGCAGTTGTGGCTACTACGGGTGGCACAGTGAATGGAGGGCCTTCATCAGCTGTGTCTACCTATATCAAGCTTGTCCTGCTAGGGTTGATCATATGCATCAGCCTAGTGGGCAACCTGGTGGTATCTTTGCTAGTTTTACGGGACAGAGCCCTACACAAGGCCCCATACTATTTCTTACTGGATCTTTGCTTGGCTGACACAATTCGGTCAGCAGTCTGCTTCCCCTTTGTACTGGTGTCCATCAAGAATGGCTCAACCTGGACCTACAGTGTACTCAGCTGCAAGGTGGTGGCTTTCATGGCCGTGTTGTTTTGCTTTCATGCAGCCTTCATGCTGTTCTGCATTAGTGTCACACGGTACATGGCCATTGCCCACCATCGGTTCTACTCTAAGCGTATGACCTTCTGGACGTGCGTTGCAGTGGTGTGTATGGTCTGGACACTGTCAGTTGCTATGGCCTTTCCACCTGTATTTGACGTGGGCACCTATAAGTTCATTCGTGAAGAAGATCAGTGCATTTTTGAGCACCGTTACTTTAAGGCCAATGACACACTGGGATTCATGCTTATGCTGGCTGTGCTTATTCTAGCCACTCACGTGGTCTACATGAAGCTCTTGCTCTTTGAGTACAAGCACCGCAAGATGAAGCCCGTCCAGATGGTACCTGCCATCAGCCAAAACTGGACCTTTCATGGGCCTGGAGCCACTGGCCAGGCAGCAGCCAATTGGATTGCAGGTTTCGGCCGAGGCCCAATGCCACCTACCCTGTTGGGTATCAGGCAGAACTTGCACAACCAGAACCGACGGCTGCTAGGTATGGAGGAGTTCAAGGCAGAGAAGCAGCTTGGCAGGATGTTTTACGTAATCACCCTGTTTTTTCTGGTGCTCTGGTCACCATATATTGTGGCCTGTTACTGGCGGGTTTTTGTGAAAGCATGTACCATCCCACACCGGTACCTCTCCACTACGGTGTGGATGAGTTTCGCCCAAGCAGGGGTGAACCCCATTATCTGCTTTTTCCTTAACAAGGACCTCAAAAAGGGTCTGCTGGCCCATTTGCCTCCCTGTTGTAGAACTAAACCTCAACTACCCCGTGAGCCTTACTGTGTCATGTAAAGACAAGTGTTTATTTATTTCTGTTGTTATCATTTCCTTTATTTCTGTTTGGGTGGGCCACAATTGGACAGGTTTTAAAAAGGTATTTGAAAATGGAGGCATGAGGAATGAATTCTTTTGTTGGAAGGTTCTTTTATTGTTTACTTTTTCTTGCTGTTATTAAGGGAAAGGGTTCAGGGTTAAAATGCGAGGCACTAAATCAAATACGAATAGGTTTTGAGAAACAGTGCTATTTACTACAGCCTTGATGATGCTATCATTCTAAAGACAAAAACTGTTTTCATAACAAACCATCGTTGGTAATGAGCGTATGAGGGTCAGAAATGCGATCGATCTGTGAAAATAGTTAAACATGACATTAACATTACTTCAGTAATTCAGTGATCATGTACCATTAAGCTTCAAAGCTTCACTTTGGCATAGTAATTTCTATTTGAAATTATAACTGCTAAAAAAATGCATATATTAAGGTAATCAAAAAAAATAAAAAAAATATCTGCATGTATTCTTAAATCTTAAAGTGCCATGGGCCAAAAAACTCATGAGAGTCGAAACAGCAAATTTGGTACTGCAAATTTTGAGCACGACAGGTTGAAATATTTCCTGTAGAACTCTTCGATTCTTCTGGAGGTTTGGACGTATAGAACAGAACTATACCTGAGAACAAGTACCTGTAACTGTACCTGAAAACAAGTTGGAGTTTAATCTTTGAAGTTTTATCTTTGAAGTTTCATCTTTGAATTGTCTGTAATGGCATTCGCTCTCATCTCATGACTTATCATGTTTGCCTCCCTGCCATATTTATAAATTACTTTCCACTGATGAAAGTTTTTTAATGCCGAAAATGACGATTTCCCATTTGATGTGGTTGCTCAATCCGTGAGTCATGCGTTGATATCAAAACAGAAACCTTTAAAATTGCAAAGGCTATATAACACCGCTAATCGTTTTTGAAAGCATTTCAAATTTTTGCCTGCTTTTGATGTTCTATAAAAAAATCCCCTAATTGGATGAATGTACTAAAAGTACTAAAACAGATTTCAGTCTTTTTGGCTGATCCTATGTAATGTTTAACAGGACAAAATTACCAGTTAGTTGAATCCAATTCGAAGTCACATCTCTGTAGGGTAAAAGAAATGTGTTTTATGAGAAAATGCAGAACAGCTATACGTCACTTGGATTTTTTTTTTTTTTGGATTCGGTGATATTCCCAGAAGACTATGAATTAAACATATAATATGGGTTATTATAAGGTTGTGGTTGTTTGACCTACCATAAGAGTGATATAATAACACACACAATGACATATGAAACTTCTAGTGTATTCTAGTAATATTCCCGAACACCAACATTTGAATGAAGACTTTACCATCACACATGGTTTTATTTAATAATGTTTCAGAAACTAGTGTAAGTAATAGTAGACATGAGGAATTTGGAATGGATAATGTTCTGATTAATTGGCCTGATGATAATATTTTGCACACAGCTTCTGAAAGTGTTGATTATGGAAATGTTTTGTTAGTTATATATATATTTTTTGGTGGTGGTGGCGGTGGTGTTGGTGCGGGTGGGGGTAGTTGAGGGGGGGGGGGGCGGTCAGGGAGTAGAATGTTGATTGGTAGAATGATGTAGACACAGCGATTGTAATATTTAGCTGAATGTTACAGAGAGCAGGAAATTGACTTTTTATGAGGTAGTCAGGTTCAGCCTGGAATGGTCTAATTCCTTTCTGCTCCAGTTTTTTTGCAAGATCAAATTAAAAAGAAAAAGCAAAAAACAGAAGAAACAAACAAAACAGAATATCAGGAAAATGAATGGCATCTACACCAAGAGCTAAATCCACCCACCCACTATTAAAATGGGGAGAATTCTTATTGTTATTTGCATCTATTGCCTTAGTCTATTACGAAGGTTTAACATTACTGATGTAAGGAAGATTTGACAGCTCTATGCCTCTAAAGACATTGGGTGGTGGGGTGGGAGGGGTTGAATGCTGGGGAAAAAACAACACTGTGTCTTTGCTGACTATTGGAGGACATTCTTCACTCCCCGTCACAACCATACAAACTGAGGTCAAGAAGAAAAAAATGCATCAAAAGGGCACTAAACTAGCTGGAAACTAATTGCCAAATTGTGACACTAATGTGTACAGTTTTGCACAGTTCAATGGAAAGACTTGAATTCCAAAACTTGATTTCCGAGTGGAATTAAAAGGAACTTCCTTCATCCTTGTGGAATTCTTTGAGACATTTTTGGGTTTTGTTTTGTTTTTTGTTTTTTTTTTCCTTCTTCTTATCTTCGAGGGTGGGAGAAAATGATGCAGGTGAAGGTTGGTGATATTGTGTGTATTCATATGTTGAAAGGATCAGAAAAAAAAGAACAAGTGCTCATATTGGTGTTTGGGAGGGAGGGCATGTGGGCGGGTGAACAGGGAGTGATTTTTTTTGTAACAAGCAAAAATGCCTGGTAGAACATTTTTAGTTGCTTCAGGCATTCTATCTTTTGTAAAATAACTGTGACCTCTGTGTGATTTCCTGTGTATTATATGGACTATGGACTAACGTCAAACTGGGGGGAGGGAAAGGGATGGACTCTTGGTTATCATCTTTTTACCACGCATGTGTGAGTGATTGTTTATGCCAAGTATGAATGTGGGAGAGGATTTGGGAAATGGGGGGGGGCTGCTATGGATGAAGCCACATCAAGCATGGTACGGTCAGAGGTGAACAGCTTCATGAAAAATGTCACTCCTACAGTTGATCAAGGTCACTTTCCCCTTACCAAATCAAGCCAAATTGCAGTTAATGTAAATGTGTACAACTGACCTAAAGCACTCATCTGCTCTGCATTTGAAGAGGCTTTTAAATTGGGAGGAGGAATATTAACTGATTTACATAATGATTCTTAAAATACCCACAAGTCCAAGGGAAGGTAACTAAAGTAGTAACTCAGTGCGTTCCATTTTTTATAAGTGTTTGTGACATGTATGAAATAAATTGCTTAAAGGCAGAATCTTAATCCATGTGACATTTCTATTAGCTTTAAGGCTGTAAACTGCACTATTCCCACAACTGTTATCTCTAATTGTCTGCCAATTTCATTGTCACACTGATTACAGGGAATAAAGGAAAGAATAATTGAAATGCAAATGAATAGACAGGAATATGATTCACAAACAAATATTTATAGGCATCAGATGTGGTTCAATTTAATATTGTTAGTGCAAAATACAGTTCAAACATACAATGGTCTAAATGACCATAAGGATTCATTATTAAGATTCAATTTCAGTCAAGTATTAAGTTCAGCTTCTGTCTTTAAGTCTTACCCTTTTAGCATAAGCTAATTTGGATTTTTAAGTAAGCATTTTTGATACAACGTGCATAACATAGACACCAGTGCATCACATGGTGTCGACATGCACGTCAAGCTCTGTCTGAGATATGACATCCTTTTTCCGGATTTATATATCTTTAATTTGATTTCTAATTTGATTTGAAAGTCAGCAAATCTCCATATCAGTATGAATTAAGTGCCTGTCATGGTTGGCTTATTTCAAAATCTCTATCGCATTTGTTTCACCCCTCTTACCTGTTTGTTAATTGTGCCAAATACACAACTTCTATGAAATCATTTTCGCTTCAGACAACAAAAATATACTTCAAAGACATTTTAGCAGCTTGTATACCACAAAGGTCGAAAATGTGGATTGAATTACTGAGACATGACATAAGAAGAAAGAAAATGCTCAGTGATAACATTGCACACTGACTCAAATATTTCTGTGATCAACTCCGGAGTCATATTTTTCATGAGTGTATGATAAACGATAAGAAATGAGAGGGGAAAAAATGAGCAAGAATGTCAAGTTCGATTTCAGATACTCGTTCTGTAAATTAAAGGGTTTTCCCCCCCGACATGACAATAAAAGTTTACTTTTGTTGCGTTTTGGACTGTTAATGTGGTGTACACTTTGTTCCCAGGGCATTGCATCTTTGTATATGTGGTCTATATATACATTACTGTGGAAAGGTGAAGCCTGGGACTGAGATTTGTGCTTCCAGACCCAAGCTGCTACTTAAAGTACTGCAGAACAATTTCTTTTCTTTTCTTCCTTAAGTGTCTTTGTTTTCGTTTTATTTTTTTCTGCCAGTAAATCACAAAAGGCTCACAATATAATGGAAATTGAAACGACAAAATAACAAGCTATGACAGCAGAGGACTTATTCAGAGGAAACTCAGATGCACTTACCGCCAAAGATTTCAGACATGGCTCATCTTTAACAATGGTGATTCTTCCTGTTTCATCCTGATATTTTGTCCCACAAGGAATAAAGACGCAAGCTAGACAACACACAGATGCCTAGTGTTGACACTGTCAGGATACGAGCAGTAGCTTCTTAGCTATACTTTGCAGTAAACCGGATATGAAGGTGAGTGTGAACCTTATCAGCATGACAGTCATTTGTTGCTTACAGAACTAAACCTCTGACTCTGCTATTAAGGTCATTTTTACATCATTTATCAAACATTAATGCAAAATGAGACTGAGCGGCTATTTATTATTCAATGATACATTATTAACAGTGACGCAAATCAAATTTTTACCTGTTGGAAGATCTTCATATGAATTATGTATGTTTTTTCTTGGGTATGACTGTGAATGTGTGTGTGTGTGTGTGTGTGTATGCACTGTGTATTCTCATACCACGATAAGCAATGGGACCACAGTGACCCTGACCAGGATATAGGAGTTATTGAGAATGGATGGATGGATGGATGGATAACTGAACCTATTCATGTTCTATCCACAGCCACACAGCTTTGGTTAACTTGATTTTGCCGTGATATTACACTGAATACAATAATTGTATAAGCAAATATTATTCCATACTCCCCCCCCCCCAAACACACACACACATACTTTAAATAGAATTTAGTAGCAACAGTGTGGCTTCTGACACCGTCTGTTCATTGTATTACTTTCTGTATAAAAAGAGAAACAGGAAGACCAAGGTCCAAGTTATGGAAAAGTATCAATCAGGGTTTGGTGAAAAAGTAAATATATCAAATGCTACATCCCATGGAATACCTTTAAAATTCATTCATTCATTCATTGTCTATCCCAGCGCACATAGGGCGAAAGGCAGGGGTACACCCTAGACAGGTCGCCAGTCCATCGCAGACCTTTAAAATTATTATTTAAAAAAATATGGACAGAATATTGAACAATTGTGAGTATGCAAAAGAGAGGACATTAGTCAGAGAAGCACCAAAGAGGTCGTGGACACTCCCAAAAAAAAAAGAGTGGCGAGAGGAAAATAAGGACCTTGGTCCTATTGAGAACATGTGGCAAGACAGAAAAGGCTGTTTCTCAACATAATTTGGGTAAGAATGGGCAAAAATATCAGGATTCAGGTGTGGAAAGCTGATAGACTTAGAAGACTTACAGTTGCAATTGCAGCTAAAGGTCATTCTACCAAGAATGATGGAGATGGGTAAATACTATACAACCAACAAATACTAACTAGCACATCTGGGTTTTTTGTTGTTTAAAAACCTTTAGCCATTAGACAAATTGGTTAAAATACCAATTATGTACATTTTGAAGTTCAGTAGTTTTTAGTGTGATATTTATATTTAAAATATTTTATATTTCTATATATATTTCTATGATTTCGATATATATAATTCTACATAGCACTGTATTAGGTTATTAGGTGACTGTGTTAGGCATGAGTGTGATAATATTTTGATAACCCAAAAGCGTTCTTGATAACAGTGATGATAATAACAGTTGAAATAAATACTTCATGCTGCATTTTGCTCTTCTTTAACATTTGCCGGAATACAGGGAAAATACTGAGTCTTGTAAAGTTGTAATGCCTGCTTTAGTACTAATCCCTTTTTGTAACATTGTGATATTTTGTACTAAATTGTGATAACCCTGATAACTTACGGCTAAAAATAACCACGATAATGACATAGAAGAAGGATCCGAATGACACTTTAACCCACACCAATTCACCCTGCCATCTGTGTAAGGGTTGTGATGTCCAAACTCTGTGTCCATATGACTGAGCTCAGCTTCTAGCATCACAGACTCCATACTTAGGACTGATCCACCATAAATCCACAAAATCCAATAATGTCCAATGAGAGAAGCCTGCACTCAGCCCAAGTTAAAAGCATGCTGTGGAGGTGCTGTAGCATGAAAAGCAAAGGATAGAAAGAAGTACTGAATTTGGACACAACATGGCAGAAGGGAAAGATAGATCTGCTAAGACAAAGATCAAAGAGAAAAGATGAACAGACAGAAAGATAGATGGAGGTCAGAGAACGTAGACCTTTGGAAAGTAACATAAAGCCCAATAGAGCTGACTGACCTAAACTCAGACCCCAGAGGGAACAGCTGCAGATTTTTCATTATGCTCAGGAAGACCAACTGAACTACCCAAGCACCTGACTTGGAAACAGCCTTAAAAAAAACTGTATAGGAACGTTATTATGTCTACAATTTTAGGTATGTATGTCATTCATTCGTGTAGAAAAGTGATATTGGGGGGGTTGAGAGAGAAAGTGAATTTCTTTTTAGTGGCTTTTAAAAGGAAAACCTTTAGGGAATAAAAATGATAAATGGCTCAGTTTGTCTTGCACATAGATTTGTCATTTACATGTGTCTGAATGTGGTAGTCACAGGCATCTGAATACAATCATGCTTTTCTCATGAAAACAAATTTGAGGCACCAAGAGATAAACCAGAGAAAGTCAACACTCACAGTGCATGCAGCATAAACAGGACTCATAACACTGTGGCACCACATTGCTAATGCTTGATTACAAGTTTCTGCCTGGGCCATGTCAGCATATTTGTGATATGCTGAAGGGCCATATCTGAAGTCTCACTCAGTGTCCACTTTATTAGGAACACCTGTACATTCAGGCAGTTATATAGTCAACCAGTCATGAGGCGGCACAATGCATAAAATCCTGCAAATACAGGGCAAGAGCTTCAATTAATGTTCAATCAGACATCAGAATGATGAAAAATTGTGATCTCCGGGACTATAGCGTAGTTGTTGGTAATAGACGAGCTGGTTTGAGTATTTCAGAAACTGCTGATCTACTGGAATTTTCACACACACACAGCAGTCTCTAAATACACAAACCCCATCTTGATATTTGATGTGAACATGAAGTGCTTTACCTGTTATCTGCATGATTTTATGCATTGTGCTGCTGCAGGTGTATATGTGTTCCTGTTAAAGTTTATTATGATTATATATATGATTTAGCAATACTCTTGATTTAGGCAAACCTATTGATTTAGCAATACTCTATGATTTAGGCAAACCTAAGCTCATGGGTGTTGATTTTAACCTACATATCAGTCCGTGTTCAACCCAAACATGACAGAAACCGAGAGAGCACACATACACAGCGGTATGCAGTAAATTTACAGTAAATACCCTGTACATATTTTAAAAACAATCAGTTTTAGTAAAGCAGTGTGAGATGTGTTCGCACACACAGCCCAATTCTGGTCACTGTGCTACAGTCCTGTTGCGAATTTTGGATAGTGTGAAAACGTTGAGCAGTAGTGCTCAGTGCCATTTCACTATTTTCCAAGTCCACACAGGCCAAATGGAGCAAGCCTGCAGGCTGGATTTGGCACACAGGCCTTGTGTTTGACACTTGGTTTAACTGAATATGTGTTGCAATTTGTCAATGTACAAACAACTGCCTAAATGTTAGCATTATAAAACAAAAAGCTTCATGTTTAATTACTAGGAAGGTATAGAAAGCATTACACATTGATTACATCTTCATTAAAATGTGTTGTGCATGCTGTTTTCACCTGAATGCAGTTTCAGCAAGCGTTCATGTAAAATGACCCACAAACAATGTCGCTTTGCTTCATTTGCATGTACCACAGCATGAGGAATACAGTGGCACCATCTGCTGGCTGTAACAGGCTTCATTAGGACAAAGACACTATAATGCACTCTAGTGGTTTATCTGCCTTTTATTGGAAGTTACAACCATATCTAAAATGGACATACGGGAAAAATGTTTTGTAGTAAAACATTGCTGAACATCCTAGGTGAATCACAACTTCATTAGGTTACCAAAATATATTAAACGGTCTAGAATATTCATTCTTTCTTTTTAGTAACCACTTCATCTTGGTCAGGGTTTTGTTGGATCTGGAGTCAATGGGCACATGGCAGGAATACATCCTAAATGGGACAACAGTCCATCACAAGGCATCACATTCACACCCAGTTTAGCAAAGCCAATCTACTTATAAGCATGTTTTTGGGACTTTGGAGAAAATGAGAAAACCCAGAGAAAATGCATGTCATTGGGGAACAGTAAAGCAGGATTAAACCCTGGATTCTGAAACTGAGACACCACCTGTGTGTACTTGCTACATCACAGTTTATTGTCTAGAATACTGCTTTTAGCTATTTTAATCTATAGCCTTGTGATGGACTTGAGTCTAATACAAAGATATGGATCCCCAGAAAGGCTCTGGATCTATTGAGACCCAAAGCAGGACAAAGTTGTTATTAATGTTGAATGAAGGAACAAATGAATGCATTTTGATTACAGAGAGATTTACTTAAAATAATGGTCAGAATAACAAATACATTTTCATTACAATGAAAAAGGCAAATAGACAACAGTGTGAAAACTGATGGTAAAAGCAGCGTTGTAAAACTTCAAGCAGTAAAATTTCGTAAAATTAGAGTTGTGATAACCAAAAAATATACAAAATGCAGAGACTGGTCTATTTTTGGTCAAAATAATTGTAAATCATAATTTGTATTATCATCAACAACAATAATGGGCATGTAGTTTATATAAAAGGTAACCATTAAATAAATAAAATCTATATCAGAGAGACATCTGTAGAGAGGAGAACATAAGAAGATGGAAAGATTGTGTTTGCAGGCAGGACTAAAATAGGTATTTTCTGCAGCTCTCTACTCCACATTTGCACTCCATGCGAATGCGATGGTTAGGTGCATCAGGCATTCCTGCCAGGCTGAAATTAGTGTCCATTTTGTTGCTTTCTGCATCTACTTCATCAACTGTAACACACAGAACACCACAGCAGACTCATTACTATTTAAGCCTTTAAAATGACTACAAAAGGTCATAGTTTTCAGGATATGCTTGCTATGAAATGTTGAACAAGTACAATGAGGTGAAACTGTCACATGCTTACTTGTCATTTTGTAGTCAAAAGTGAGCTCTTCTCCTGCTCTTATTGATCGTGTTGCAAAGAAAGCAATCTGAGGAAGCCGTTCATCCAAATTTTCAATGAAAACGTTATACACTTGCAGGTTTGGGTTGCACTGCAAAATAGTATGCAAAATGGTGTCAAAATGATACTAAGATCTTTGTCAGTTATATGTGGGATGCTGAGCTATACCAACTCAGACAAAACGCTTAGGTTTCTGCCACAAAAAAAGAGAAGACGAGCAATTTGACAAAATGGAAAAAGTACTCGAATGTCAAAAAGAGCATTTAATGACACTACACTTCATGGTAAGCCTAGGGCCAGATCATTTAAAGTAAGAAATCTTGTACATGACTGATGTAAAATAATGCATCATGGCTTTATATCACATCAGGTTGTCATTTACACCAATTAGATTATCTCCATTAAATAATTAAAACTGACTGTTAGCATTGTTACAGTCTGTTTTAACACACCAGACTGACAGCTAATCAGCATATGATCAGTCACACTCACACTGTGGTTGACAAAGTGAGAGATGTTTCCGTAGTGGGCAGCATCCACAGTAAAGACATCAGCCACGTAATCCAGATCAAACAGGTAGGTGACACCCTGCTGGTCATACATCTGTCCTCTTCTCTCAGCCTCCTCTGAGGTGATGATCTTAAAAATCACACAAGGGATAGAAAGCAACTGAATGCAGTGTAAGACTAATTCTTATAAATGTAGATCCTGATTTCTACATAAGAAAGTAAGTCTTTCACTTGTTTCAGGTCTCTTGGCACATTGTATACAATCGACTGTTTAAATAAATAAATAAAACCCTGTTTCTTTCTTAGCTATGCCAAGTTACTGATTTCGACTACATAACCCTGTACTAAGAGGAAGGAAAAATATAATTATTTAATAATATTTTTCATGTTTCACATCCTCTCCCTCACCCCAGGTATCACTGAATGAAAACGCTGATCCTGTTTAACATAAACATCTCATCTCATCACATCACATCGCAAATGGCATGCAGCCCTTATAATAATGCTTAGCCATGGGGATTGTTGTTTTTTTGTTTTTGTTTTTTTTTACACCATTTATACCGATATGACAAGGGATCCATGATTTATACCAATTCTACAAGCTATTTCAGAGACAGCAGCACCAAAATATGGCTTAAAAGAATGGTTCTGCTCTGATTTATTCAATCTTCAGTAATCTCTTTACTGGTACCCTGAAGCTGTGAGTGCAATACTACAAATTGCCTCTAGCTTCCTGATTCTACTTGTTGCATTTATAGTGTTGCAGTGATTATTAACCCTTACAGTCCTCGTGTTTAGTTGTCACATTGTGTTTCTTCTGCAACTCTGGCTTGTCAAGTTTTCTATCTGACAAATGAACTGGACCTCACCTGCAAGCTTCTTTGGCCTAATGTGCACGTGCACCACAGAGCACTCACCTCTCCAAGGTACTCCATGACAAAAGAGTTTTTGGGAATTCTCTCGAGTGTGCGCACACCCCAGCCTCTTCCATTAGCTGTTTTAAAGATGCACAAGTCGTATTGGATGCCCCTCTGGACCACTCTGTTCTTGCAGTCTGTCCCACATCCACACCGGGAGTTACACTCGTAGATGGGCATACCGGGCCTGATTTTCACCTGCATGTGGTCATTATACGCTGTGCGGTTATCGGATGCTCCTGCGCAACAGCCGTTTACAGGCGCCTTAATACAGTCTGTGCATTCACAACCTACTGCTACTTCGTTGAGCTCCACACCTGCACCGATTTTATAGCTGTTGATGTAGGTGAAGTTTTTGGGAGGGCCGTCCAGGTCCACGTCATTCCTGACAAAGATCCGCCCCTTGTGCTGACATGCTCGGTTCAGATCTTCCTCCCAGCGCCGCAGCTTCACGCGCTGCTTGGCCCTCTGGATGATGAAGGACACTGCAGGAGCATCCAGTGAGCTCGTGTCCAGAGGCATGTTAGTATGAAGCAGAGCTAAACGCATGTCCTGCCGGAAATGCTGGAGGAGTTTGGGACATTTAAGGTGTTTTTGCGGTTCCCATGTGTTCTCTGACTCCGAGTATCCTTTCCACTTCACCAGGAAAAACTCCCGAGTCTACACAGGGGCGTAGTACATATAGGAAATTTAAATTAAAAAAGCAATATCAGTGAAATAAGATCAATTTCCTCTTACACCCCTGTAATTTTTGCTCACCTTAATTCTTCTATAATTACACAGATATTCCACCACATAGTCACCGAAGTCGTTCTCAGTCACAGCCAGCTGCTTGCACACTAACTTCTGTCTCCGACAAAGGACCTGCAGGTCATCCCACGAGTATTTGCAAGACACACTGCAGTCTTCAGAGCATGCGAGGAAAGAAGGGCATGCAAATATATTAGGAACTAACCGCTGCCTGTCTTACAGATCGCTTCAGTTTGCTTTTTCTTCTTTAAAGCCTTTTAACGACGTGCATAGAATAATGATCATAAACTGCCCCAGTATTACTTACCTTTTAAATACCGCGCCATCCTTCCTTGCGCCAGCCTTCCAAAACATAGCTCAAATATACCGGAAGTGAGGTAAACATTACGCTTAGGTGATTGGCCGAGATGTTGCCAAGAGAAAGCTGCTCGATTTCCATTGGATAATTCTTCTTCCTCTGACCGCAGGCATGCTGTTTTGCGGTTAGTGATTCATGATTCTGTCGGTAATAAATCCGCAGTAGTCAGAGGCTGTTAGTCATAATGTATTTTTTATTTGTGGAAATATTACCGCACACTATATTGCCAAAAGTTTGGATTGAATTCAGGTGTTAATTTTCAGGGCTTGGGCTCGGCCCCTTAGTTCCAGTGAAAGGAACTCTTAATGCTTCAGTATACTAAGATATTTTGGACAATTTCCCAACTTTGTGGGAAAAGTTTGGGGATGACCCCTTCCTGTTCCAACATGACTGCACACCAGTGCACAAAGCAAGGTCCATAAAGACATGGATGATTGAGCTTGGTGTGGAGGAACTTCACAGAGTCCTGACCTCAACCTGATAGAACATCTATGGGCTGAATTAGAGCAGAGACTGTGAGCCAGGACTTCTCGTCCAACATCACCTCACAAATGCGTTTCTAGAGGAATGGGCTTCCCAGAAACACACTCCTAATCCTGGTGGAAAGCCTTTCCAGAAGAGCTGAAGCTGTTATAGCTGCAAAGGGCGGGCCAACTCCATATTAAATTCATGTGCATGTGAAGGCAGACGTCCCAGTTTTGGCCTGGCTCACAGTCTCCGCTCTAATTCATCCTAAAGGTGTTGTATTGGGTTGAAGTCAGGACTCTTTGCAGGCCAGTCAAGTTCCTCCACACCAAACTTGCTCTTTATGCTCTTTATGGACCTTGCTTTGGGCACTGGTGTGCAGTCATGTTGGAAAAGGAAAGGGCCATCCCCAAACTGACTAATGTCTGACCAATGAAATTGTGCAAAATGTCTTGGTATGCTGAAGCATTAAGAGTTCCTTTCACTGGAACTAAGGGGCCAAGTCCAACCCCTGAAAAACAACACGTGAATTTAATGATTTGGAGGGGTATCCCAAAACTTTTGGGAATACAGTGCATTTTACTTCATTTTCTAACATGTATAATGTCTAAAGCTAGTCACTCAGAGGAATAAAACTTGCTTCAAAATGACCAGGGTAAATTGTGAATTTTTTCACAGTCCGATTTAGTTTGTCAGTGGTAAATATAGTCTTGACTTTAAGACTCTATACTGTATGAAAATCCACTTTTGTTTGATTTGTTAAAACTACTAGAATTCGATTTGTTAAAACTATCACTTTGATAGAAAAACTTTGATAGCTTAGTACAGACCTACTTCCATATGAAGTAACAGTGTGTTTCAAGCACTGAAACCTTAATGTACGAAACATAAAAATATTGACCATCTACACTGCTAAATACAACCTGTTGGACATTCCAGGTTGGTCCCAAATTTTCATGTTATACTAACCTTTTTGGAAGGCTTTTCACTAGATTTTGGAACATGGCTGTGGGGATTTGTTAATAAAGCCACAAGAGCATTAGTGAGACCAGACACTGATGACAGGTGAGGAGGCCTGGGGTTCAGCCAGTGTTCTTTTTATCCCAAAGGTGTTCAGTTGGATTGAGGTCAGGACGCTTGAGTGCTTTCACTCCAACTTTAAAATCCCTACCTTCATGGAGCTGTTTTGTGCACAGCTAAGTGTATGTGTAAGCTATTTACTGATTTGATTGTGGGGCCACTATGCTCTGGACTGAAGCTATTGATCACTTGTCTACACTGATGAAGACTACTGTTCTTTTCTCACTTAAGGACATGATTTGTTACATGAAATGAGCACAAGGATGGTTAATTAAAATATTTGTACATTATCCATGGCAAATTGTTTATACACAACCATGTAAACCAAGGATATTTAAAACAGTCCCATATTTTCGTTTCGTTTGCTGGACAATTGACTTTCTTAGTTCCAGTAATGCAAATAGTGTGCTCCTCTACAGTGCAGAAAACAGCATAAAGCATTAAATCACCTCACAGTCTCCATTGTTCTTTAGTAATCATATATTTTGTATAGTTTTTATTTTTATTTTTTTTTATGTAAAATTAGATAAATCATGTCAGAACTTTTTCCATCCTCAATGTGAAAATACAGCACATACAAATTCAGTGAAAAGCAAACAGTTTAGGGGGCAAAAAGTTACAATAACCTGGTTGCAATAGTATGCACTGGGGATATTGCTGTTTTCAGAATGAACCAATCACAATGTCATGTTCAAAAATAAATATTATACAGCTGTCATCAATTCAACAATTCTCATCTATCTAAAATGTTTTTGCAAGAAAGAGTGGGAAAATATTTAAAGTCAAGATGTGCCATGATAATGGACTTGTTTCTAAAAAGACTGGGTGACTAAAATAAAATTAAAAAGTGCTTGTGTGTGTATTAATGCATCTTTTTAACATACATTTTAGATATAAAATATCTTCCTTTTCTTGGGAAGAATTGTTTGTCTATTTATTGCACAAAACATATGCCTATTGTACAGTATCTTATTTATAGTAATTATGGCTTGCCCATTGCATCAAGGTAGATTATTGGTTTTGAGTTGTTTCTGTAATCTATGTTTGATAATAAATTACTTATTTGTTAGTTAAGTCTATGAATTAGTGAGTTTAAATTATATACTGAATATGGATAGACGAAAATGAGTTTACATCATTATGGGAAATTAACAATACTACACTTAACATTATAAATACTGCATTAAACATTTTGGTTTCATACAAAACAACTGTAATATTTCATCAAGAAAAGTATTTTACAATGACATACATCATATACAGTCAAGTGATGTAATACATGCTCACACTTAAAGCTGTGGTTTACAGATTGACGCACAGAGACTGAAAGTGATCGAGTTTCTGTGCTTTTTGTCATTTTTGGGCTTATACACAGCTGCTGACATGAGCTGAAAGTTGAGAGATAAATGAGAGATCAGTGGTTTTATCTGGCTTAAAACATCTGCTGCTATACAACAGTGACATCAGAATTTACCACATAGTTGATCTCAGCACTGACTGTTATGGTTGAGGGTTCTGTGCTCTTACACTCCTCAGGTAGCTTATCGCTGTCTACCTCTGACAAATCCACAGGCTTGGACTGTAAGGGAAAAGGAAAGTGGTCTAGCGGAGCATGTTCGATTCTGCACAGGCTATCTTCACTATCGCTGCTGTAGCCAGGGTTAGAACACCATGGCTCCTCTGCCTGAGAGCTGAGCTGCACTGCAAGAGGCAACTGTGCTTCTGTTTGAATGGCCTTGTGAATCATGATTCCTTCCTCAAGGCTATATGCATCCTCTGGACTGGGCTCCACTTTCCGGAATATGTTGCGAGCAAAGAGGCTGATGCAGAACATCTCCACGATGACTGAATAGTGATAGATTACTGAGACAGAGAAAAGAAAGGAAATTCAAATTAAGGGTTCAGTGCTTATTTCAGCAAATATAAAATAACCCCAGGACTGATGCAAGGACTCACGCTGAGAGCGAAACAGAGCAGAGAATGGAGGTGCACAGGGCACAACTTTTAATGCCCCCATAGTTTCCAAAATTCCATTCTGAAGTCCACACAGGACTAAGACAACAATGATGCAAACAAATTTGGCTCGAAGCCCATAGCCGTGCAGCGCTCTCTTGGTTGCCTTGTAAAACAGCAGGTAGCCGTAGTAGGACAGGAAGGTGGACACGCCAATGATTGCATTTACATAAATGTTTGGATCAACTGAATCAACCTGGGATAAATAACACAAGAAAAATCAAAGAATTGTGTAGTTAATGGATGGATTAGCATGCAGTATATTGAAGTAAATTAGCAAAGTATTTGGTTAAACTAGTGCTTTATATTCTAAAATTAAACAGCTGTTTAAAAACGCTCTACAGAATTGTCTCATCAGAATAATCTACAGGACAGCAATTGATATATTAATATGACCATATACTGGCATGTAATATTTGCACTTCAGTTCATATGTTACGGTTCATATGCTAGTTGATGAAGTTTAATATTAAGATTAAAGTTGTTGTTTTTTTCTTTAAGAATGAATAGTGGTACCGTTATCACACTCTGACATTTTCATATAATTCTACACTTATTAGGAAACGGGAAATACCTGTGTCACTGAGTGGTGAAGGAATTCAAATTTTATTTCTCACATACACAATCATACACAATAAGACATATAGTGAAATGTTTTCTATGATTGTCCTTTATATAAAATAATGCCAATTAACACTCCAGTGAAAAGAATAAAAATAAGGTAAAGGAATAAAAAGAAGAAGGCAGTAAAGTAGAAATAGAACATCTAGGGCATGTAGGTAAAATATGGTGAAAAATTGCAATAGAAAAATAGGGAGGTAGTATCTGAATATAGTACAGTGATGTGTATGAATATGAATATAGAATGTTGTATACACTGTATTGCCCAAAGTTTTGGGACACCCCTCCAAATCATTGAATTCAGGGGTTGGGCTTGGCCCCTTAGTTCCAGTGAAATGAACTGACCTCAACTTGATGGGATGAATTAGAGCGGAGATTGTGAACAAGGCCTTCTTGACCGATATCAGTACCTGGCCTCACAAATACACTTCTAGAGGAATGGTTTAAAATAAAACTAAGGGGCTAAGCCCACCCTGTGAAAAACATCACCTGAATTCAATGATTTGGAGGGGTATCCCAAAACATTTGCCAATATAGTGTCTATAGATAGAATATATATAGGTAGAATGATGTTTTCTGAGATTCTGTGTTTTTGCACCTCAACAACAAGTGGTTGAATGTCTGTAGGACCTGTTAGGTCAATTTTTTTTCATTAGCTTTCTTTATGTTTGAAGTATATATTAAGAGTATATTCTGGCACACAAATTAGTAAGAAGAAAGACTAGACTTGTTGGTAGCAGACTCACATCACCATAGTCATACTGTTCATCAGTCCAGAGGACAAGGGTGATGAAGAACACAAGAGTTCTGACCACAGAGAGCTGGAGAACTGCAGCCATCATCCATCCCAGACTTGTCCTGTAGCACAGGGCTGTGTGTGATGTTTACAGCAAACTAGTTTTATTAAATATTTAGATAAAGCCTTTAAAATCTAACCCAGACAGCACAAAATCATATACTTGAACACATTACAAAATGAGCATATGGATGCGCCCCACCTTTACCTGTTGATGTTAATGAGGGGCAAACAGCAGCAGCAACAGCAGGGAAAAGGGTCAGGAGAAACCTGTTCCCCTGCCAGAACCTCAAACATTCGGGCCTTCCCTCCAAAGAAGCTTTCTATAAGTCCCATGAACTTCAACAGAGTAATGGAGTGATATCTTTAACACAAAAATAAGTATACTTTTGAGCAATTTCTGAGTATACATTCTCTAGAACTACTTGAAGAATCATGCAAAGATATGTAGATGATTTTGCATCATCTTACAAATTCACTTACAAAGAAGCTATAAAATTGCACAACGAGGAGGACCGAGGTACGTATAGTGCAATGATGGAGGTCATGCCAAAGACCTGATGTGAAAGGATAGCAATAACTAAACTGATATCATCAAGCTTCCAAAGCAAATCACATTAAAAAACCATCTGCTGACTGATGGTGACCCATCACAGGCGTTCTTTTACCGGATACATGCCCAGGATCCACAGGCTGAGGCACCTGCGTCTGGATGAAGGCATGTGGCGGAGGAAGAAGCCAACCTCCTCCAGGAACAGAGCCAGTAGCAGGGCAGCCAGAGCAGCCGGGACGAGGTACAACCACAGCTCGTTTTTAATCACTTCATGCAGAGAAAACATTAACAACATCCCTTCAATTATGAACAGTATGAACTTTATTATGTAGAAAACCAATGTGGCCAAATTAATATTAGCGCAAAGATTGTGTAGTGTTTGGCATTTTAATTATAAAACACAACAAAAAAGCTTGTAGCCATTAGGGAGTACTTGAAGGCATTTCTGCAATACACAATATGTTTTCTAGAAGTGTCTAGTTGTGTTAAAAACTATGAAAATCTGAGCTTAATGTCTACAGAAAGTAAAACTTAAAATTAAAATGTGGAAACTAATTCTATATCAATTTTATATAATAATAATTATAAATACTCTTAACAGCTGTGGTGAAAAGAAAAGCATCTTTTTTCTTAAACGCTGTCTAAGCAATACATAAGCCATATGCTCCATCATACAATTACAGAATGTTAAAGCATAGTATCAGAGATAAACAAGGCACAGGTGATAAGTCAAAGCTTCACGTTTTGTCTCCTACCTTTAAAGAACTCGGATGAAAATGGGATCTCAGCACCCATCAGGCTGCAGTTGTCTACTTTCCTGCTCATCTCAGGACTTTTTATAAATTTGCTCAGACTAATTTAAGGGGGGAAAAACAGGAGCAAAAGATGGTCAGTGAGAATCTGCTCTGTGCTAAGGAAGTTCCTGATTGTCTTCCTGATCTGAGAAATTAATGATTGA
Organism: Hemibagrus wyckioides; assembly: GCF_019097595.1. Classification (NCBI taxonomy): domain Eukaryota; kingdom Metazoa; phylum Chordata; class Actinopteri; order Siluriformes; family Bagridae; genus Hemibagrus; species Hemibagrus wyckioides. The sequence goes on along the minus strand of NC_080714.1, from coordinate 16,833,982 downwards.
CAAATACAGGTAGAGTTACAGGTAAGGGGCCAAGTCCATCCACTTTCATACAAGCTTTTCACTACACGTTTCTTAATGTTAGTGCTTGACTGGGCTGAGCAAGCACTAACATTAAGAATCTCTCTCTCTCTCTCTCACTCTCAAAGGAACAACTTTGAATAAATCATCATCTTATCTGAAGCTGGGAAATGTATTATTTACTGACTATTTAATAAATTACAAATGACTATGTAACAATATTAGATATTTAATATTCAGCTTTATGTACATTATTTAGCACAACCCCCCACCCACCCCCACCCCCCGAATGAAGTCCTTCACAGAAACCAAAATATCTACTTAAGAACAAATATTAAATACTGAATTCTTAAAAATTACATAAAAAAATAGTGTGCAAATGAATCTAATAAAACATAATAATGATAAATAAAATAATGATTAAACATAATAATAAATAAAATACACAGGTACAACTTTATTCCATGTATAGTGTTATGCTTTAAAATAACTTTATATTTATATTTCATATTTATTATTCCGAATTGGCGAGACTTTTATTTTGGAATTTAGATCTTAGCAAACAGGAACTAACTAAAAATGCAATAAGAGTCATTTGAGATTAAACTAGTAGGCTTATACGGAAATGACAGTAAACTTGGTGGGTTAAAATCAATAAGAAGAGCGTCGTAGCTGGTTATAGTGCGCTGTTAGAATGTTTATTTTGGCGAATAAAGTGCAGGTCCTCAGGTGACACATGTTAAATGTTCCAGCCTCTTCCCTGTTTTAGAGTAATGGAGTCTCTCTACAGGAGATTTGACTCATATGACTTTAACAGCGATGCTCGATTTCAAGACGGTCTGAAGAAAGTAAACAAACCAGCATCCAAAGAGGATTTGCTGAAACTCAAGATCTTCTTTTATAACAGGTAAATGTCCCGAAGCCTTCTGTTTGTTTGTTTGTTTGTTTATCAATACTAACATCATCTACAGAATATCTTGTAACGTGTGGTTCAGTTTCTAAAAGTCGAATACACACTGATCAGGCATAACATTATGAGCAGTGAGCAGTGAAGTGAATAACACTGATTATCTCCTCATCATGGCACCTGTTAGTGGGTGGGATATATTAGGCAGCAAGTGAACATTTTATCCTCAAAGTTGATGTGTTAGAAGCAGGAAAAATGGGCAAGCGTAAGGATTTGAGTGAGTTTGACAAGGACCAAATTGTGATGGCTAGACGACTGGATCAGGGCATCTCCAAAACTGCAGCTCTTGTGGGGTGTTCCCGGTCTGCAGTGGTCAGTATCTATCAAAAGTAGTCCAAGGAAGGAACAGTGGAGAACTGGCGACAGGGTCATGGGCAGCCAAGGGGAGTGAAGGCTGGCCCGTGTGATCCGATCCAACAGAACTGTTGTTCAAATTGCTAAAGAAGTTCATGCTGGGTCTGATAGAAAGGTGTCAGTGCATCACTTTGTTGTGTATGGGGCTGCATAGCCATAGACCAGTCATAGACCACTCAGGGTGCCCATGTTGACCCCTGTGCACTGCCAAAAGCACAACAATGGGCACTTGAGCATCAGAACTGGACCACAGAGCAATGGAAGAAGGTGGCCTGGTCTGATGAATCATGTTTTTTCTTACATAACATGGCTGGCCGGGTGCGTGTAAGTCTTTTACCAGGGGAACACATGGCACCAGGATGCACTATGGGAACCGGCGGATGCAGTGTCATGTTTTAGGCAATGTTCTGCTGGGAACCCTTGGGCCCTGCCATCCATGTGGATGTTACTTTAACATGTACCACCTACCTAAGCATTGTTGCAGACCCTATACACCCTTTCATGGAACTGTATTTGTTGATGGCTGTGGCCTCTTTCAGCAGGATAATGCACTGTGCCACAAAGGAAAAATGGTTTGATGAGCACTACGGCGAGTTGGAGGCATTGACTTGGCCTCCAAATTCCGCAGATCTCAATCCAATCAAATATCTGTGGGATGTGCCTGGACACATAAGTCAGATCCATGGAGACCCCACCTCGCAACTTACAGGACTTAAAGGATCTGCTACTAAAATCTTGGTGCCAGATACCACAGCACACCTTCAGGGATCTAATGGAGTCCATGCCTTGACGGGTCAGGGCTGTTTTGGCAGCAAAAGGGGGACCAACACGTTATTAGGCAGTTGGACATAATGTTATACCTGATCTATATGGTTTAATTAGCTTTTGTCTGTTTCTCTGTAAAGGGGCATATCAGGGGCATCGCAGATTTTGCACTATTTAATGGCTCAGTTGCTGTTCCTTTGGGTATATAACGCTTTTCCCGCAGTGTTATCTTTAAGGATGTTTTTCACAGACTGCTGTTCTGAGGACTTTTTGGTAGCTTTCAGATAGATTTGAATGGATATTGATTTTCTTCTTTTTAATTAGAAGTTGTTTAGAAGGCTCTGGGTGATTTTATTATTGCATGTTAGGCCAGATGGGGGAGAACTTTTTTCTTGATTAAAAAAGACAATAAAGCAAGATTTGTCATTAAAGCAAATGCTCATGCCTGGCAGTGTTGGTGTATGGATTTAAACACTGTAATGTAAACATTTTGCATGAAAGCCAGCAGCATTAATTCATCGCCAGATAGCAGGAACTTAAACGTAATATCATAAAGACACATTAAGACTTGCTCATCAAACAAATTCTGTTCTCTTCTATGTATGTTGATTTTTTTTTAAGGCACAGGAATGTAGGATAGAGACAGAAAATCTCCATCATGCCAGATTAAGTGAAAGACTTTAAAAAGATTTTTTTTTAAGCAAAAGGTGTTTATTACACAGCAGAAAATATTTGCAATTTTGTTATTGACTCTCTCACTAACAAAATAGTCATTATGTCCAGATATTATGGAAAGAAGAAAAAAATGTAAATCTAATGTGAAGAGATTCATGTTTTTAACCGCATGGTTACTTTTCTTTCATTCCAGGTTTGTCGAAGCAATTCACCTGAATGGTTACAAGGAGTGGTGTGCTCTGCAAGATCGATCACACCAGGTTGCTGAGGAGATGAGAAGAGTTCAAGATGACGCCGGTACTAGTGACTCTGAGAAAGTGCTTCTTTCACAGACCGACATGGAGGCCGATTCAGCACAGGACGCACAGCTCTCTTTTGCAGCAGTGTTTCGAATGATTCAAGCAGGAGAAGAGATTCCTGGACTCCAAAAGCTGGACATCAAACCTTGTAACCAACTTCCCACATCGTCACAAATGACAAGGAAGTTAAAACCTTGGGAAAAGTGAATCCCAGAATAATGAACTGACGCAAAAATAATGTTTTAATTATTAGTCACTGTGTGCTTTGTATTAATTTAGTGCAAATTACAAGCAATAAAAGTTTCATTGCAAAACATCATCTTTAGCAATTACAAGAGAACTTTTATTTTACTCTGTAATTTTATTCTGATTCTTTATATCTATAATCGTCTTTTTATTGACCACAGACTATTTGAGGACCGATATAATGTCTATATTTTTCAGAATTCTATTGTTTTTTTTGCATAACAAACATTAAGTTCACTTCCTATTTCACTTATGCATTTCCATAATGAAGGATAAAAACAAGCTTTCCATGTGCCTTACCTTGGAAGCATACTTGTAGCATTTTCTTTTTCGTGCTTGACTCCTTTTCTGTTTTTGTGGCGCTTTAAGAACCACAGAAATGAGGACCTGTGATGGGGAGTAGGTTACTTTATTGCTAGAGAGAAAGAAAGAGAGAGAATGCATGAATCTCATGACTGAGAACATCCTTCAGGTTTTTTTTAAAAATTGAAGAAAGAGTTGTATGGGTTGGGTAAGCACAACACAGTGGCCAAAAATCGCTTGTTACATGTGTAAGATGAGGGAGTCGAAGATCTTAATGAAGAAGAAGTTTATTGCAGCGTCGCAGTGACAAAATACATAAAGTACTTTGGGTTCTTCTGAGTCAAAAGGAACGCAGGTCAAACATTTTACACAGTGTTTCCTGTGTGTTATTTAAATGAGTTTCACTTTAAATGTAAATTAGTGCAAGTACTGAGTATCTCCCAAATGGCCGGGTGTCTTTAAATGATAATCATGGTCACGTACACCTTGGCATGGTATTGTTCTAAGGTGTTAAGGTGTAGGGTGATAGTAAATGGTAATCACGGTCACGTATTCCCTTTGTTCAGTGATGGTCCTTGATGTCTTGCTGCCGCTCCCATACTAATAACTGATTGGATTAAGTGTTCTAAATGTTTGGTAAGGCTACTTTGAGCCAATGCAAAAACACCATACAGATAAAATTAATTGAATTAAACATATTTCTATATGATATGTAAGCCTTTTTGGGAATAAGCTCTTTCTGATGTGTACTGTGGAATGAAATCTGGGATGAGGCAGTCTTACACGTGTCGTCCTTCTTTCAAATTTTTTATAATCAGTGCTAGTATTAATATAAAAACAGTATCCCTCCTCCTAATGACCCAGTGCTCTGTCTCACCACGGCTGACATGAGGAGAACTCTATGCAGAGTTAACCCACGGAAGTCTGCTGGACCAGACAACATTCCTGGCAGAGTTCTCAGGGAGTATGCAGAGCAGCTAGCAGATGTTTTCACTGATATCTTCAACATCTCGCTGAGCAGCTCCTTCATCCCAACATGCCTCAAGACAACGACCATCGTCCCTGTGCCAAAGAAGTCTATGGTTTCCTGCCTCAATGACTATTGTCCCGTTGCACTCACACCAATCGTGATGAAATGCTTCGAGAGGCTTGTCATGAGGCAGATCAAAACACAGCTACCATCCTCGCTGGACCCCTTGCAGTCTGTGTATTGTCCTAACCGCTCCACGGACGACGCCATCACCACAACCCTCCATCTGGCCCTCACACACCTGGACTGTAAGGACTCCTACGTTCAAATGCTGTTCATATATTTCAGTTCAGCATTCAACACAATCATCCCTCAGCAGCTGATTGAGAAGCTGAGTCTGCTCGGCCTGAACATCTCTCTCTGCAACTGGATCCTGGATTTCCTGACTGGGAGACCTCAGTCAGTCCGGATCGGGAACAGTATCTCCAGCACCACCACACTGAGCACTGGAGCTCCTAAGGGCTGTGTGCTCAGTCCATTGCTGTTCACTCTGCTGACTCATGACTGTGCAGCAATGCACAGCTCCAACCACATCGTCAAGTTCGCCAATGACACGACCATGGTGGGTCTCATCAGCAAGAACAACGAGCCAGCATACAGAGAGGAGGTGCAACATCTAACAGCCTGGTGCAGAGCCAACAACCTCTCCCTGAATGTCGACAAGACCAAAGAGATGGTTGTTGACTTCAGGAGAGCATAGAGTGACCATTCTCCGCTGTCCATCGACGGATCCTCGGTGGAGATCGTCAAGAGCACCAAATTCCTTGGTGTCCATCTGGCGGAGAACTTCACCTGGTCACTCAACACCAGCTCCATCACCAAGAAAGCCCAGCAGCGCCTCTACTTCCTGAGGAGGCTGAGGAAAGCCCATCTCCCTTCCCCCATCCTGACTGTGTTCTACAGAGGGACCATCGAGAGCATCCTGAGCAGCTGCATCACTGCCTGGTTTGGGAACTGCACCGTCTCGGATCGCAAGACCCTTCAGCGTATAGTGAGGACAGCTGAGAAGATCATCGGAGTCTCTCTCCCCTCTATCACGGACATTTACACCGCACGCTGCATCCGCAAAGCTAACAGCATTCGTGGATGACCCCACACACCCCTCACACACACTCTTCACCCTCCTGCCATCTGGAAAGAGGTCCCGGAGCATTCGGGCCCTCACAACCAGACTGTTGAACAGTTTCTTTCCTCAAGCCATCAGGCTTCTCAACAACCAGGACTGAACTGTTCTACTCTCTCACACACACACACACACTCAGGACTGAACTGTTCTACACTCTCTCTCTCTCTCACACACACACACACACTCTCACTCAGGACTGAACTGTATACAACTCTCTGTCTCTCTCACACACATACACACACACTCTCTCTCTCTTGACTGTGTGGACGCACACACACGCACACACATAATTTATATTGTTCATTGCTTATTGCACTACCTCTACCTGTCATCCGCTGCTATAGTTATATTTATGTTTATTTCTATTTGCACTACCTCAACCGCTGCTGTTGTATTTTTGCACAATATTTTTTTTACATCATTTCATTTTATCTTATTTTATTTCACTTACATTCCATTACACGTTCTTTTCTTTCTTTTTCGGCGCTAAGTGTCCTGTGTTCTTTTTGTGTTGTCTTTCTTGTATTTATTGTCTTTTGCACTGTCTTGTCTATGCTCTGTTTGCACCTAGCTGCACACTGTGCACTTTACGTGGCTAAGACAAACTTCTGTCCTAGCTCTGTGGTGGTGTTTTTTTGTGTTGAACTCTTTATTGTTATTTGTTTATGTAGCACCAGGTCCTGGAGAAACGTTGTTTCATTTCACTATGTACTGCGCCAGCTATATGTGGTTGAAATGACAATAAAGCTTCTTGAATCTTGAATCTGGTAGTGCTCTGTGTCCGTTCGTCAGTTATACCAATCTCAAAGGCCTTGTATGTCTAAATTTCATTAAGACAATAAATTTGGCTGGAATGAACGATTACTACAGCTGTAGTTGTTCTTACTTAAGCAGTTTTTCTCAGCAATATCTACCATGAAACATCTCAGATTATTGTTTTATTATAAAGGGTTTTTTGCCTGTATCTGGTAGTGTGGTAAACACAGCATGTGTAAGTTGTAAGAGGCTGTATTAAATACTGCTGGTCTGCAAAGCACAAATCCAAATTAGGTGGCGAAGTAGATACTACAATACAGTCAAAGAAAATTAAATTTCATATAAATGCAGCAGCAAACTAACAAGTTTATCTTGCCATTACCAAAGATTTCGGATACAAATGGTGCATGCAGTGTCTTCACTGGCTTGGCCTTCTCCTGCCAGAGTTCCCAGGTGTGTTCAATCTGCTCAGCACTGGAGGTGGCGATGCTGGATTTTGCAGCTACTAGCGCTCCCTGCTGACTAATTCACTGAAGGCAGTCATGGAAGAATGGTGATGTCTCTGAGATGCCAGTTTTGCCAAGATTTTTTTGGCATGGCCACACGATTGACTTGACCTGTGGCGAACACAAACTGATAGCCATTATAGGTAAATACATATTTAATAGATAACCAGAGAGGTCTCAACCATTCATTAGTGTTTTTTTTTTTTTTTAGATTAAGACATTGCTAGATATTGTGATATGCAATAAATAAAATAACAAAACAAGAAAATCTAGCATCCAGATTTTATAAAATATTAAATTTAGACATGTTATGGTAAAGAAAAAGGTTTCACAGTATACTTAATACAATATAACTCCCTAAAACATAGGTCTTGAAAGCTCAAGTTTACTGTATATACACTGATCAGGCATAACATTATGACCACCTGCCTAATATTGTGTTGGTCCCCCTTTTGCTGCCTAAACAGCCCTGACTCATCATGCACTGTGTATTCTGACACCTTTCTATCAGAACCAGCATTAATTTTTTCAGCAATTTGAGCAACAGTAGCTCATCTGTTGGATCGGACCACGCAGGCCAGCTTTTGCTCCCCATGTGCATCAATGAACCATGGCCGCCCACGACCCTGTTGCCGCTTCACCACTGTTCCTTCCTTGGGCCACTTTTGATAGATACTGACTACTACAGACCAGGAACACCACACAAGAGCTGCAGTTTTGGAGATGATCTGATCCAGTCGTCTAGATATCACAATTTTGCCCTTGTCAAACTCGCTCAAATCCTTACACTTGCCCATTTTTTCTGCTTCTAACACATCAACTTTGAGGACAAAATGTTCACTTGCTGCCTAATATATCCCACCCACTAACAGGTGCCATAATGAGGAGATAATCAATGTTATTCACGGCACCTCTCACTGTTCATAATGTTATGCCTGATCGGTGTGTAATATTATTTAAACTCCAGTTTGGATGTGAGGGTCTGGGATGAACCTATATCCTGCAGGTCTAGAGGCAGCTTAGTGGGCACAGTGCCAAAACCAGACACTTATCTAATCTGCTCAGAAATTCCTGCCCAACCCAACCCGTATTAGAACATCCACTGATCTGTGCCACTGAAATGCTGAAGAATGTACTGTAAGGAGTTAATTTTATGGCTATTTTAAATTATTTTTAAAGAAAATACTAAAATACACAAAATTTTAAATGATCAAAATCTCCAGTTTGGGTGAGTCTGTGTCCATGCTAGCTTTAGATTCTTGTTCATAAGTGACATGTGGAACCTGATGAGGTCTTCTACTGTTGTAGCCCATCCACCTCAGAGATTAATGTAATGTGCATACTGAGATGCTTTTCTGCTCACCATGATTGTCAAGAAATTTGAGTTACTATAGACAGCTCAGATTAGTCTGGTCTTTCTCCTCTAATGTCTCTCAACAACAAGGTGTTTCCAACCACAGATCGGTCACTTAGTGTTTTTTTTTTTTTTTTTTTTTTTTTATTGTTTGTACATAGTAAACTAAAGACTGTCATATGGGCAAACTACATTAACAACTACAATCAGATCTATTAAATGCAGCATGCAAAATTGCACTGCTTAACAATGGAGAAACACAGTCATTTCATCTGTGTAGATTTTAAAATAAACTATTTTTAATGAGGTGGTGTTGCAACAAATAATGCCCATAAATACCCAAAGTCATATTAAAAAAATATAAAGCATTCCCAGAAGAGACATGTAGGACATAACACTACTATATCCTTGTAATAATTAGCTCTGTGCTTGTTGTGTTCATATGTAAAGCACCTTGTTAAACATTTAGCGATGATTCTAAGCTTGCCTCCTAACTAAATAAGATACAGCTCTGAAAGTAGACATTCATTGTTCCGGAGGCACCAGCAAGTCACCTGCATAGGCTCCTCTACATTTTTCTGAAACCACAGTACCTCTTGCTCATCACATCTCAGACATTCAGGTGGGGGAGGGGGTTGAGGCTAGGTTCTGTAAATGTTCCTCCAGGCACCTAGTGGTTTCTGTTAATACTGTAAACCTAAAACTAAATGTTATTACTGGTGTCTATCTAACGATATGTAAAACACTACCACCTTGTAATTTGATGACGCTTTAAAAGCATCCATGTTTGTTCTGGCACAGTGTAGTTTTTGGTCCAAGACAATTTAAGTCCCTAGATCAATTTAAGTCCCTAGAGAAAAACCATTTGCCCAAGAATAAATAAAAGCATACAATCCCAAATGTTCCATTGCATCAGAAAGAGGTGAAAGTGATTCCTAGAATAACTAGAAGTCTTGTACTTGCTTGTACTTGATTTCACTTCTAACCAGCGTCTGAGAAAAAGGGAAGTTGCCAGAAGCAAGACCACAAAACAGAAGCTTTACAACACATGTATGGTAGAGGAAGTAACGATAAAAGCTAGAACTCAACACATGTAGCAGCAACAACGGTTTAGGAAATTTAGGAAATTTTAGGTCTTATTATGGGCACAATGCTGCGATACAGGCATTAAAGCAACCTTGTTTAAATATTAAGAGCATTAAAAACGTTACCCATTACGTAAAAAAGCCACATTCCATAGAAAGTGTGACAAACATCCACCTTTAATAATATCAAAATGAGTCATCTGTTGATGCAAAAATAAATAGTTGAAGCCACAGAAATCGAACATTTACAATTATAAAACATTCAAACGTCAACATTCACAAGCAAAGGCTCAGTGGCAGCTGAATGAAGAAAGATGGCATGTGGGAAACACACCCACTTGAACAAGAGCTTAACATTACATCAGGCAACTGCATAAAGATAGCTCAAAACTCTTCGGGTTCACCAGCACCTTCCTCTGGGATCTCAAAACCTTCCTGCTAAAACAAAATCATTAAACATGATGGAATGGCTGACTAAAACTATACAGTCTATAAATACATCTTACAATAGTGATCAACACTTACATCTGTGGCATATAGAATGTCAACAATTTTTTGCAACATTGGATCAGCTTCCCCCTCTTTTTCCTGGCAAATGAGCTCAATGTTCCTCAATTTGCCGAAATAAAAGTCCCTCTCCTTCTCCAGATCAGCAATGGTGCATTTTAGTTCACTGATCTGGTGAAAATACAAGTGAAATTGAATGCAAAGCTTGGTATGATACAAGTGGAATTGTACGATACAAGGAATACATCTGCCTCGGCATGCCAGTTCATCACAGGGCTCCCACATGTCCCCCCTATTAAAACATTATGAAGTAAAATTTTAACCATAAAAATTTAAAACCATAGCAAAATCTAACCATCTGCATGAGCTCATCTCCCGTCCCTGAATCTGTTCTCTGCACTGGAGGAGTTGCCCGCTTAGGAGAAGCTGCAGCCATTCTCTGTGGAGCTGGGGAACACCGTGGTACACAGCACAATGATTCAAATGTGCAATAAGACATCATAGAGTGGTGGAGCATTCATTAAAGCACACTTTAGGTATCTTACCCACTGGAGCCGTGGGCTTCACTGAACTAATCCGTGTCTCTGAGATTAAGAAAAAAACATTTTAATAAAAGTCATTCAGACTGAGTTACACCGACACAAAGCTAAATAGTAGAAAATGACAAAAAGATGAATTAATTGGTACATGCAGAAACATTTTTTGAGAATATGCAATGGGGGACATGCTCTAGCATTCTGGGTCAAAGCATCAACAATTTGTGTTATATTAGACAGAAATATCTATGTAAAAGAAACAGAAATTCCTAAACTTGGGATAAAATACCTGGGGAAAAATCCTTTGACCACTCAGTACAGATTGTAACTAATATTATGCGCTAATATTAAACGTTATTTCATTTTGGGAAATATTTGGGCTATTTATTACCATAGAGCTTCAAGTTTCTGAACTTTTCATTCAGTTGACATTAGAGGCTGAATTGTATTTCAGTTATTGTTGTTTGGATTAAACCCATTTAATTTCAGTAAGTCAAACAGCGAAAATATCTCAAAAACAAACAATATAATTAGTAATTGTGGGCTGTGATTTCTATCACTGGAATATAATAATAAAAAATCATGGACCTGCCAATGTCTCAGAGAACCATTGATTCTTTGATCCCATTTTGAGAATGAATGGTCTCAAAATGGCAATAGTAAATTCTGCTATAATTAACTTAATTCCTCTCACCTAAATTGCCTTTCCGGGGTTTATTAGCCAAACCTGGAGCCGGATACTGGGAGGCAGCAACCTCCTGCCCCTGTCGAGCTGCTTCTGGATCATACTCCTTTCCATCATAGTTAGCGTCAAAGAATTTCTTAAACCACTGCACAAACTCAAAGTTATCCTGAAATTTTCCTTTCACAAGCTTGTCCACTGGGATAATCTAAGAAGAATGCAGGAATATGTTAAACAAACAAAAAAAAAAAACAATTTTAGATATACAGTAGCTCATTATAATCAATACTTCTTCCAAGGAATTAATACTGGATTTTTTATGTTTACACACATCTAATGGTGCTATTTCTACTTACTTTATTAACCCCTAGCTTTTTAAAACTTCCTTGAAGGATTTTAAAGTTGTGGATATACTCATGCTCAAGTCTGGCCTGGAATTTCACTTTCTTCAATGGCACACATGCTGGGAACAACATATCCATGAACTGACAGTAGGCAGCACCTAGGAACATCACAGCAGCAACACAGTCTCCAATGAGAAGAGAATTAGGAGTGTGCTCTGAAATTAAGATGATTTAACATCATTCTGTGTTCATTCCCATCATCTTTAAAGATACACTATATTGCCAAAGGTTTTGGGACACCCCACCAAATCACTGAATTCAGGTGTTGGGTTTGGCCCCTTAGTTCCAGTGAAAGGAACTACCAAGCATACCAAGACATTTTTGGACAATTTCATGCTCCCAAATATGTGGGGAACAGTTTGGGGATGACCCCTTCCTGTTCCAACATGACTGTGCACCAGTGCACACAGCAAGGTCCATAAAGAGATGGATGAGCAAGTTTGTTGTGGAGTAACTTGACTGGCCTGCACAGAGTCCTGACCTCAACCCGACAGAACACCTTATGATGAATTAGAGTGGAGACTGCTTTTACATGCACATGAATTTAATATGCCGTTGGCCTGCCCTTTGCTGCTATAACAGCTTTAACTCTTCTGGGAAGGCTTTCCACAAGGTTTAGGAGTGTGTTTATGGGAATTTTTGACCATTCCTCTAGAAACACATTTGTGAGGTCAGGCACTGATGTTGGACGCGAAGGCCTAGCTCGCAGCCTCTGTTCTAATTCATCCCAAAGATGTTCTATCTGGTTGAGGTCAGATCTGTGCAGGCCAGTCAAGTTCCTCCACATCAAACTCACTCATCCATGTCTTTATGGACCTTGCTTTGTGCACAGTCATGTTGGAACAGGAAGGGGTCATCCCCAAACTGTTCCCACAAAGTTGGGAGCATGAAATTGTCCAAAATGTCTTGGTATGCTGAAGCATTAAGAGTTCCTTTCACTGGAAAGCCAAGCCCAAGCCCTGAATTGAATGATTTTACTATGTCCCATAGTACATCAAGACTGTTGAGGGTGGACTGGATCTGTGTAAATGCACTAACCTGTACACAGCTGCTCAATCTTGGCATGGTTCATGTGAAGGGAGCTGTTAATCCAGGTCAGCAGATCATGGCGACTGAGGTTCTCACTAGTTACCGACGTGGAGTAAACATTCACAGCCATGACTAGAAGAGGAGATAAAAGATGATTTGGGGGCAAAATCTTCAACGTTCCTTCATTCTTATATGTAGATCACAAAATTTTGCCTTAACAGAAAAACCCACCCTGAACTATTCGATTTTTAATGCATAATATCTACATTACCCACAATGTCTTTGAGCGTGGTTGGAGTCTAATATTCCCTGTCTCCACTATTTAGTGTCTCTCATTAATGGGACATTGAACGTTGCTGAAAAATGGTGAGTTAGAAAAGAAGTTCTTGCTGATTGACTGACTGGTCAGATAAAGGTGGAGGGGAAAGAAAAATGACAAGCTACAAAGTTTGATTTAGGGGTCATCGTTATCTCATGCATGCTAACTCTGCCATGGGAGTTAACTAAACTGGCCAGGTGACAAAATTAAGCTCACGTGCCACGCTTTGTACGCCCTATATCAAGTTATTCACAAACAAGTATAAGTTTGGTAGGTTATTAAAATGAATATTACAGTTAACTCTTTACCAAGCTTAGGTTTTCCACCCATTAAAAACATGAAGTAAACAGCATTCACCATAACACAGAGGGTTAAAACCGGACTAAACTCTCACCGTTGCTCGGTTTGGAAACTGCCGCCTCTCCTGCTACTGCACCCCCGCCGCCTTCATTTAGTGTGGGCGTGTCCCCGTTGTCACGTGACCACTCCTCATAACAATTTAAAGGTTCCAGTAGGGGGGAAAAACACAGAAATGCTGCCATTTTGTGAATAGGTATAAAATCTTCGTAATGGTTGTGAGGGTACATGGAGAGAGCAGGTGGAAAATAGTGCTATTTTGTTAGATACTCATCGTCCACTTTATTAGGAATACCGGCACACCTGTCCATTGACGAGGTTATCTAATCAGCCAATTATATTGTAGGAGCACAATGTGTAAAATCATGCATCTAGAGGTCAAGAGCTTCAGTTGATGAAGCAAACATTACCTGAAGCTTTTGAATAAATTTACATCAGAATGAAGAAAATGTGTGATCTCTGTGACTTTAACCATGGCATGGTTCTCGGTACCAGATGGGCTAGTATGGGTATTACAGAAGCTGTGGATCTTCTGGGATTTGCATACAAAATAGTTGCATGGATTGCATTGTGGGATAACCGTGTGTGACAATTATTCACTCTGTCTCTAACCATAACTACCCAGTGGCAAACTCCACACACAGGTTAGGTTGAGGAAATAAGGAACAATTTGATATACATTGATGAATTAAATATAGGCTGCAAGGGAGCATTCCCATAGTTTCAGTCCTGGAGTGTGAGAAACCAGCACTGTTGTGTAAATTTCCTTCTCAAGTCACATTATACAAATTATTATTCCATACTTGATGTCAAGGCAAACGCTGAAGTCTTTGGGCAGCAATCAAATCCTCCTAGAAGTATTCTAAGCAAGAATTTATTCGGGTAACACCACCTCCCGAATAACTTAGACGGGGTGACTACCTGGTGCCAGAAAGATTTAGCCCTTTCCTTCTTCTGAGACAGAGTGAATAATTGTCTAGTGCACTCACGGTTATCCCACAATGCAATGAATGCAAAAGTATTCTAAGCAAGAATTTATTTGGGGACCACCACAGACGGGGTGACTACCTGGTGCCAGAAAGATATAGCCCTTTCCTTCTTCTCTACATAAAGAGACCTCTGCAGCAGAGCTTTAGTCGTTGGTCTGCCCAGCTCTCTAACTTCATTTTCTGTACCCTCAATTTAAACATATCAGGTTCCAAAGCTTAACTTTCAGGCTATTATAGCCTTTAATATCGCCATGCTTGGCATTTTGTACATTGCTAATTATTCAAACAGTTCTGCTAAGCTCATAGTGTTGCATTGCCTTCTGAAGCTAGGGAGTTCGATATCTGCTGTTTCCACTATTTCTATGTTGGCTAACTCATTAATATGACATTGAACATTGCCGAAAAATGGTGAGTAAGAAAAGAAGTTCTTACTCTTTTGGGTTGTAATTATTCTGTGCAAGTTTGCACCCCTATAACTTTACTGTATACTGATTATTAAGCACCGCTGATAACCCGAAGAAAAGAAGCTGTGTTTAATTCTTCAATAATTAAGAATGCAGAGCAGATTGAGACTAAACAGTATAGATTGAAACAATTTATTAGTTGCCAGTTACATCATGTCATTCAAGCTTAGTGTAGAAATATTTTTTATAAAAACGTAAACTTAGCCCTGTTTATAAGATGTGACTATCTTTTCTGCAAGACATTTCCAGAGGCTATACCTATAGTTGTTGGTAACAAACACTCACACAGTAAAAAGGTTCATGAGAAAAGTTCAGCACTAAAATCAATCACAGGAAAATAAAAAAAGTCTAACTAATTAAAAACAAGAGCAACAACTGATTTGTCAATAAAAATAATAACGTTTTTTTTCTAAAGTGTTCTCCATGGATGCGAGACCTGCTGGTGTAAAGAGTTTAGTTCATGTAGATTCTCCTGATATGCTAACATTTACCGTGCTACCAAAAGCAACATAAACACACACATTACATGAATGAATTAACAATTGCCAGCTAGTCAGACCTCATGCATCTTGCATCAACACATGCATTTTATCATTTAGTTTACATTTCTGATGTGAACACAGCAAGCTGTTTGTTATGAAGCATTGCTCTAACTGATTTAATGGAAAAATGTCAGTAAACAGTAACCAATTACCATAATTTTGTATACAGAATAAATACTAAATCTACAGCTTCCACAGAATAAGCACCACGCACCAAGCAAATGCTGCAATTGTTAGCACCTCGAACTGTCCTGGGTAAATATGCCTACCTACACTTATAGCACCTCACTGATGAATGGACAGTTGGAACTACAGAATGTGTTTTTTTTGGCATTCCTTAATGTGAGCACAAATTGTTGATGTGATTTGATTCTGCATTCAAAATACACTGATATTGGTAGTCAAGAATCACAGTAGTCATGTCTAAAATATTAACTGTCCTCTTGTATAGGCACTTAAGTTATTTCAGTACGTTGTCTTTTCCTCTTGTTTATATTACATAAACCTGAATAAAACTGGTATACTGGCATCAGAAGCTCAAAAGGTAAAGCTGTCAACTTAAAAAGGCTGAGGTTTATTCACTTTATGGTTAGATTTTTCATATTTATATTCAAATTCATATTCACAATTCATATTCAAATCTGCTTTGGGATTTGTACTATAAAAATGACATGATTTCAATTAATTAATTAATTAATTAATTAATTAAAAATATTACATAATTTAATCAAAAATTGTCAAGGGAATCAGTGATTGTAGTGTAAAATTAATATAAAAACTGAGACAGAAAAAAAAATCTGTTGGAAGAACTGTTTTGATGCTTAGATAAGATAATGAAAAGTTTAGATAGGTTGATGTAATAAGTAATGAGTGCCTATAAGACCAACTCATTCATTACATATAAATAGGTAAACAGCATTTCTCCAGACAATGCACCAGTCACATATCATAACTGAGGTAGTGGGGCTGGGGTTTCAGTGGCTCTCTGTAGCACAACATTTCATTAAGACAGTCTAAACAAAACTAAATCAACAGTACGTAAGATGTAGAAAATAGAACCAAAAAGTGCATTCTGAACAAGCTGAAAAAATGATCTTTAAAATAGTAAAAGTGTGCCATAAAACAGATTTTCAATGAGGTCAAAGTTCACAAAGCACCAAAAAAAACTTATTAAAAGCACCAAAAATTATTTCGTTAAAAAAACTGTTAACAAACATAGACTGTAGGGTTGTAGGTAGAAAATTCCACGACATTACTTTTCCTTTTCTATGGAATATCAAGGTTGTTAAAGGATAGTAGTTAAAGGATAACTAAGACTCGCATGCAAAGTAATCCTTCAGTGGTGCAAATAAGTGACGAATCACAGGAACACTCCAAGAACGTCCCAGAACCTTCTGCCTCTGGCCTCGACCCATGTTATTGACATCAGTGTAATGCTTAGGGAAGCCAAATATGCTGCAATAAAGAGACCGCATTTAAATAAAGCTGAATGAAGTCATGATGCACAACAATATAATATGGCACATGCTCAAAGCTGTTCTGTGGTCAATTAACATGCTAACATATTTAAATAGATTTGCATATGGCTCTGTGATGCTTTTTTATTATTCATGCTCACCTTTCCATCTCTGTACACCAGAGGTAATCCTCCTTTCCATTCATGGTAACAGGAAGAGGCCCCATTTTCCCTTGCTTAATGGAATTAGATTTTGTTGTGATGGTGCGAACTTTATTAAACTGTAAAAACAGTGCAGTATAATGTCAGGACAGGTCAATAGGTTTCTACAAATGATTAATATTAATTAATGTTCATTCTGACCTGAGCAACCCGACCGACTTCCAGGCAATCCTGCAGGTCTACTTTGTCGCTAAGTGATGTAGCCACAGGTCTGTAAAGATGCATATTATCATATTTTGTCATAATATAACCTAATATAACTTGATTCATCAAAAGTAATTTATTTCACTCTTAGCAAATGGTTGGTTGTTTGGTGTTCAGTGGAACAGAATGATTTTATGATGATGTACCTGTTCATTCCAGGTAGATTTCCCCAGAAGTAGCGAGCTCTGTGGGCAGGACTCACTTTCACAGCATCAATCAGGATAGGATTACACTAACAACAGAAAAGGAAACAAAATAAAATATACAAAATATAAATAGGAAAAAATGGTCTGCATGACTTCATAGAAGAAAAGAAATTAATGAGGCACATGTAATTAATAACTGTGAGAGTAAAATTTAGAGAATAATAGATCATATGAATCCTCTAATTTATGAATGGACCCCAACTAATTACTACTTTTGGCTCAACAATTGTCTTACAACAACTTCTTGTTAGTAATGTCTGTACAATGAGCTCCAATATTTTTGGCATCCTTCATAAACATTTGCAGAGAAATACATTTATATATATATAAACATTGCACAAAATTAATATATAAAAAAATAGGAGTATAATACAAAAAATAGGAGAAACTGATAAATAAAATTAGTTAAAATTACAATAAGCACCATTAAAGCACAGGAAAGAGGTTTCTGGGAGAGTTGACAATCCAGTAGGATTTGGCCTATAAGCAATTTGTTTTAAAAGATGCCACATTACGTGCCACATTTTGTAAGATTCATATAAAAAGTCTACCTCCAAAAAGCGACAAATGTCAGCTTTATCGTGTGCGCTCATGGCCACCACATTCTCAAAGAGCCAGAAGAACGGGCGGTCGTCATCTTCTTTGGGCCTCATCATAGTTAGCATACGGTAGTACTCAAAGAACAGTCGACCTGTGCCCTCTAGTATGTAGAAAAACAGGAAGAAATGTGGAGCACTTGCAAATGGCAATTTTTATTGTCACTAAAATACAAGACCATATAGAAAAGGAATAACTGTCTTACCAAAAAGGCCTTTTCTGGCTGGGTTCACCATGGACAGATCATTACAGGGACTGCCACCAATCAGAAGGTCAAACGGTCCCCATTCTGCCAGCTGTAGTACAGATGAGGAAAAAGTGATTGAAGGGCTTTATAAAGTAATCTATTGCTCTTATCAATATGCATAGCATGAGCGGTAGTTTAGTTCATGTGAAACCCCCCACAATCACTTATGTAAGTGTACGTACATGTTTCCTTGTGATGGTGCGCACATCATTGACATATTCAATCTTTCCTTCATGCTTGACCATCCCTACAGCAATGGAGTCCTCACAGATCTCAGAAGCAATGTAACGTTCCACCTTAAAGCCTAGATCTTTTAGAACAAGGTAGCCTATAGAAAAAAAGGATATTATAATGATATCTGTTTATTGTGGAGATTCGATTTTGTTTTCTCTCGATTTATATGAAAGAAAACACAAGAAACTGACCTGTGGCAATTCCATCAAAGAGGGATAAAACCTTAATAGGCCGGCGCTGGCGAGCAGGAATTGAGGGGTAAACTCTGTGTGGTTCCTGTACCACAGAGAAAAATGGCACTTATGAATATGTGTAATCATATGTACACACATGGAACTTAAGAATTAATAACCAAAACATTAAATCAATCTTCAATAAGAATGAAGACATTGGTACTGGAGATGAAAGCATGCCTTTACGCCTCACTCTAGTCCAGCAGTTTGATATTTCTTTAGAACAATTCAATCAACAAGAAACTTATTTGCAAGTAAGGCTTTCTTACTTCTTACTTACAAATTCAAAAGCACTGTTATTGGCGAAGAACTCCTGAACACGAACACTCCAATCTGGTCTAAGCTTCAGCACACCATATTTGTTAGGGGGCAGGCAAATGTAGCAGCTCCACGGATCTACATTTGTCAATTTGTCAAATGTTCCTTGTCCAACAAGCACATCAAGACAGTCCTTACAATAACACCTGAAAGATAGAGATATCTGGTGAGATTTGCCACAGATACAAGCAGTTCTTCAGATTATTCACATTTAAAGCAGAGAGAGTGTGTGTTTATTGACTTCTAACCTGCAGCAGCTGGCATTGCCGCAAAGAATGACCTGCAGTCCAGCACAGCAGATAGTGCAGTAAGACTGATATCCATCTTCATCATATCTAAATAAAGTCTCTGTAAAATTCTCCTATAATGACAAATGGGCGCATACACACAAAAAATATATATCAATAACTGCACACAATCACACTGTTAACTCAGCAGAAAGAAAACTTACAATGTGTTACCTTGCATTTTAAACAAAGGCTCCCTTCAAAGAGTGGATGGAAAATCTCAGTGTTTGTAGAACCACATGAGAGGCAGAACTCTAGAGAATGTGTGTAAAAGAACCAGGTTTTTATATGTACAATAATATACATTGCAAAAAAGTTATACATAACATTATACAAACCCACCTTCAATGTTTTTCCCTCTTTTTGAAACTTCTTGGACCATTTGCTCTAATAAAAATATAAAAATAATAAAATAAGTAACAAATCATAAACATGCTGTAGTGTTTTTGCCAATACATGTATAGGAAAGCATTTTGTTAAATCTAGGATATAAAAATATCTTGGCATTTACCTCTTGTGTACTCCTGAGCTGTGGAAGTTCTGGCTTTGTGTACATATTTTCTTTTGGCTGGAGGCTGATAATCAGACACAGATGAGTCTGAAGTGTTACCCTTTTGGTTGACAGGTGAAACTGTGTGGTGAAAAGCCTTGGTTAAGTTCTTAAATTATACACAACTGAACATTCAGTTGTCCATCAGGTTTTACAAACATACATAAAATCATTTAACATCAAAAGCTACTCTTAGCGGCAAGCCGTTAATTAGAACACAGGTTTCTAATACACTAGGTTTCTAACACCACTCAAATCTGTAGTCCAGTCCAGTTAAACAAAACTGTCTGCTTACAAAGATCTGGATAAGCAGCTAACATGACAGAATTGAAAACAATTTACTTTTAAGGCTTAACTGGTAATGGCTATAAATAAGACAATTTAAAAGAGACAATGTTTTTCTGGTCTACTGCTTGCAGGGCTGTTCTGGCTTTCTGTCAGATCCTGTGACACCCACCTACCATTTGTTCCACTGTCGGGACCCCTAGCTCCTATTCCTGCTCAGCAAATAAGAGTGGAAAGTAGCCAAAGGCACTCAAATGGCAACATGCCCAAGGCTGAGTGCCAGAGTATGCGCATACTCCAGCCAGGTGTTTTTCCCATGTTGTGAGACTGGAGGAGGCCAGAAATATGGGGTCTGCTCCATATCTTGGATGACCCTTTCAGTCTGGCCATTCAACTCCAGGGGGATCCCTAAAGATATGTTCACCATAGCACCTACAAGATGGCAAAAGCCCATCCAAAACTGACTGTCGAATTAAGGCCTTGATTAAAGACCAAGTCTGATGGAAAGCTGTGCATCCTTACTACATGCTACATGAGAAGCACTGCAACCTGTCAACCACCACAAGTATCACCCCCATTTGCTTTAGCGCAAAAAGCCCAAACGAGATGCTTCTTTAGTGAGTAAAGATCAAGATGCTGTTAAGGTAGATGAATGCATGGTTGTTCAATGTCTTGCAGAGGCCATTATTTATTGTGGACTCTATGTGTGTATTTGGACTGTGTTTCTGTCATGTCACGATTAAGTTCAGCTGTTTTCAATTTATGTCTTGACCAATAGACCAGTCAACACCTCTGAGTTGCAGTCACAGCCGGAGGTCAACCTGGCAACCTCCGCTGCTTCTGAGCCACAGCCAGAGGTCAACCTGGCAGTCTTCACTGCACCTCAGCCAAAGATGGAGGTCAACCCAACCACCTCCCACGCCCGAGGTGTTGGCCTCCCACGACCTGTGCTACACAGAGGCCGGCATGGCGGCTTCACAAGCCCTGCTCCAGGCCATGGTCCAACCCCTGCTCCAGGCCATGTCCTAAGCCTTGCTTCCAGCCCTGTCCCACACCATGATTTGGCAGTCCAACCCTGGCAATCCTGCCCCTGACAGGCTTCCGAACCAGAAACCCCACATGAGTGACTATGTCTGCTTTGTGACCATGTGCTTGGGGAGTTAATTTTGCCCACAGGAGCAGGAACACTGAGCTGTGTAGCGCATGCAACAGCCCACAGAGCTACAGTATTCATGTCATCTGTCGCTTTTGTTCAATGTTTTTATTGCTTTATTTATGTTTACATGTTTGTATTAGTTCATGTCTTATCTTCATCCGTTTTGTCATTTCCTGTTTTCCTCATGTGACACATTTAAGTGTCTTGATTTATGTACATATTTAAACCCTTTTGTTGTGTGTATACTTTGTGAAGTATATACTCCATACCCTAAAGTCTGCAAAATTTGTTTGTTGTTTACTTGTCTGTCTATTCTATCCTCGGTTTTTGTCCACAGCCTGTTCTTTGACCTTGTCCTAACCTAGCCCACGATACTCGTTTTGACTATAGCCTGTTTTGACATTCCTTTTTCCATTCCCCTGTTGGATTTGTTTCTGGATTTAATAAAATAAGCTCTCCTGCACTAGTGTCCTCACAGCTTGCCTCTCTTCACATAACACTACAGAGCTAATAAAATGTAAAGATAAAGGCCAAAAATACAGAGATCTTTGAGTGCTGTAATCTTACCATTAGTGTCTGGTGCAAATCCTTCAGGGCCTGTGGGTTGAAAGCCCCCAAAAGCCCAGTCCAACATAGTCTTTATCTCTTCCTGTTTATTCCCTGAGGATGCAAAGGTCTTTGAACAACGCTCACCTGCCAACTAAACACACAAGTATATAAGTACACTCTGCTTAACCCACTGAAATGTTTAATATGAAGTATTACTTTTAATCTGGTTTACCTCAAGAACCTGGAATATGGCATTGTGGTAAGTGGGCAGACTAGCATAAGAATTGTTGCAGAAGCACTTTGCAAATGCTCCAAAAGGCAAAAGCCTCTCCGTATAAATCTGCAGAGATAAAGAAAGAGTCAGTGCTGACCATGCTTTTCCTAGGGGAGGAACAGGAAAAATGTTCTACTGGTGAAAGAGCAAGCCTAGGTTTCAGAACATCTTCACACCTCTTAAGTGCATATCACGTAAATGTTGGGAAAATGTGCACTGATGAGCAATATAAAAATGTAGTAGAAGCCATTTTCCATCTGGCCTATTTCTCAGGGAATTTGTAGAGAGCCATACTGGCTATATAACTAGCTTTTTGGCTAACATGCTAACTTGCAAGCAAGGTTACATCAGCTGTCATGTACATAGACTAATTGGCTACATGAAACCCCATTTCCATAGGCCAAATATATATATATATTTTTAAATTATTAAGTGCATTTATTGAATCAGCTTACACTCATAAACACTATTAGTTTTACATTCGATCTTCATTAGACCAGTGTTTTTCCTGATGTCTATAGTCATGTTCACATGCTCCCACTGGCTTCACTTTAGCTACACAAATACTAAGAAGCCATTAGCATAGCATTAGGAATTGACTCTAAAGTGAAATGGTGAATGAAGTTAAGTAGTTGAAGCCATTTTCCATATGGTCTGATTTTGACTGGAATGCAGGGTGAGAGCCTCACCTCTGAGAACATGCCATCTCCAAACCATTCCACACGCCTCATAGATTCAGGAGATTTCTTTGTCTTCCAGGCAACCACAAGACCAGGCCACCATGAGAAACCCTTCACCTTCCCCCACACCAGCTCTCCAACACTAAAACCCCTTCCATCCTACAGGGAAGAGACATGTAAGTGAATTCATCAACATGATCATATTTTTCTTAATGGAAAGATCAAGAAATGTTATTCTTAATATACTGTAAGTATATTCATATGTGCAAGCTGCCCGCATCACTACAGTGCTTACTTCTGCATTGCTCTGTAGCTGTTTATGTTTTTATGTATCTTTGTTTTGATCTTGTCTTCTCCTCTCATGTCTTGTCATCGTTTCCTTAGCATGCCGAGACCTGCTTAGGGGTTTCTCCTTACTTTAGGTTTCATTATTTAAATGCTTGTGTGACTTTTTCACTTTGCAAAGTATATGCTCAGTGTCCATGAGTCCTGTAATTGCTGAGCTGTTTTGTTGTCACTGTGAATTCTCTTTTTTGACTGTGCAGACCTTGAAGTAATGTATTACCTTAAACAGCATCAGTATTTGGTGTGACCAATGTTATATATTTTTATAAGAATCATCTAGCAGGTTATTTGAAACTTGATCCCTTTCTTCCATTTATTTAGGTAATTCCAGACATTTTTTTCCAAAATGTTATATTTTGTCAAGTACCAAATGCACAAACCATTTAGGACAAATTTTCTAACATAATTTAGACTACCCAAGACTTTTGCACAGGCTCTCTGTCCTAAAAAAAAACATATCTTAGTTGATAACTAATCAATTTTAGGTCACTGATTCAGGAATAATTCACCTATTACCACTACAAAGAACAATAAAGTAATGGAAAAATTACCTGATACATTTTAACTCTCTTTCCAGGATTGGGACTCGGTTTAGCGATGTTTGATTCAGCTTGGCTACTGTTGTTTTTGGTCTGGAATTGAGAGAGGGAATCAATACAGAGAACAAAAGGGAAGAGGGAGACTTATCACTTATTACTTAAGTACAACAGGAATGTTTGCACAAAAAAAAGAACATGTAGAGATATCATCCCTTAAAC
Source organism: Hemibagrus wyckioides (assembly GCF_019097595.1). Classification (NCBI taxonomy): domain Eukaryota; kingdom Metazoa; phylum Chordata; class Actinopteri; order Siluriformes; family Bagridae; genus Hemibagrus; species Hemibagrus wyckioides. The sequence goes on along the minus strand of NC_080714.1, from coordinate 16,810,068 downwards.
ATAAGAAGTTAACTCAAGTGTATTGTTAGTATACTTACTTGCAGCTAAAAAAAATGTAAGTATGCTTAGAATTTACCTTTTATGGACTGATCAAAGATATACTAAATACAATTATACTTAAGTATACTTGGCTGATACTTCAAAAAGTCCAAGTATATTTGGCATACTTGTACTCTTTTAATAGAGAATTGTATAATTCTGACAGAGTACATTATATTTTTCACATATATTGGCATCTTTGATGAAGTACTCCAGCTTCAACTTCATATCCTTTCTTATAAATCTACATACATGTTCCAAATTTATAGTATCAACTGAGTTTTGGGATACAATATCTGAAATACAAGGTTAGACTTATAAAAATTTGTAGTGTACTGAGGAAAAACTACAATGAGGAATAAAAGTATATAAATAGTAAACTAACAGTATACCTATAATTACCTAAAGTATACTTTGATCAACTAAAATGTAGACTAGTATAACACTAATACACTAACAGTATTTGTATAAGCTTACTTCAAAGTATACTTTCGTGAACTAAAAAGTCGGCTAATAGTATAGAAGTAGTATCTTTAAGATTACTTACAAAATAATTCACAATATCGTTGCAGAACAAATGTAGTACACTTCAAAAAATTACTATTAAAAACTGAAAAGTAAGCCAATATAGTCCAAAAAAGTATTAAAATAGTACATATATGAGTATACCACTAGCACAAAGATATTAGGGACCTTTACTTCAAATGCACTTAGGTTTACTTAAGAAAATGGTCTTTAAGTTAACTAAACCATGTTTATTAATCCCCTTTTAGACACACAAAAGAAAAATGGAGTGTGTTAATCAGAATAAGCAGAATAATGAGCTGAATTTGAAAGCATGAAACAAAGAAAAAAAACTTCAAGAAGAATAGAAAGCATGGTGCTGGTGCTTTAAAACAGAGGGCAAGTCATAAGAGATATATATCCAAAGCCAAAGTTGCACCCAGCTGACAAGACAGCAGCAAGACGGATTGAATTGGTCCAATGGGCCAATTAGTCAGCAGACCAATTAAAAGTGCACTGGTAAATATTGTTATTGTTCTTAATATCATGAACATCTGGGGAAATTATTAAATATAATTGTTGAAACAGTCTGATAAATGCAAGAGAAAAGAATAGCTGAAAATGTGCAGGTAGGGCTGTGATGGAAGTCCATCCTGTCAATCATGGTGTAGCAACTTCCATCCATACCCATCTGCCTTGAAATGCAAATATGGTGGAATATAGTTATAATTGGCCATTGTATTTTAGATACTGTTGTTGTGGGGAAAAAACAAAACAAAACGAAACAATTTCCTGCAACAAAGTGCAATGAACCCAAAGAAAGTAAAACATAAATAAATGAATGAATAAATGTATTTGATGGAGAATGTGGAGAAACCTGTTAGAACAACAGCCCCAGCAACATTTCATTTACTTGCTGTGCCAGAATTTCATGTTTATAGCTAACTTTGTGAAAAGAGGATAATAGTGATTATAAACTGGTTACATATACTGGCTAATAAATGATGGGAAGTCAGGTGGAGGCCCAAGGATCCAATAAGTAGGTCTTTATCAAAATATGTTGGTTGGGTAGATTCTGGGAAGTAAGGCATTGTGTACATGTGCACAAATGGGAGATGGGGTCAAGATGAAAGCAAATCCACTATTTTTGTTGATTTGTTTGTCGAACTACTAGAGCCCAAACTCTACCAATGCACCTTTAACCAAGGCTGCTGTCACAATCACAGCTGAGATTCCTGCCTTCATTTTGGCAGGTACATACCGCCTCTTCCTTCTTGTCCAATAGTAGGCTCTGTTGTTTGGCCCAAGTGCCTGACCCAGCCTGAAAGAGAGTACGTGCCTGCGGCTTCTGTCGCAAACTGCTTTCCCAACCGTAAATCCCCCTAATGGAGTTCTGAGGGATAACAAACAAACATGCACACCCTCACTCAGGCCAGGCACCTCCAGCAATAGTGCCAGAGACTGAAGTGTAACCAAAGAAAGATAAGAAAAGAAAGGTGCTAACAAGAAAGACAGATGGAAGGGTTAATGGTGTTTCGTGGAAATTAGTGGTTGTAGCCATAAAGGTAAGAATTTTATATCAGAGTAATTACCCCCTTGGTCCAGACTACATCATCTTCAGTAAAGACTTGGTCCTCATCGTTGTTTATTCTCAACACTAGAAAAGAAGGTGAGATAGAGAAATTCAAGCCACTTGTTCTGTATTCAGCTATATGATGAATAAGAGAATAGTTTCTTTAGACAGACCACTGATGGTCATTTCATTTGAATAGATCAAAATGTTTGATCAGTACAGACAAGAAACACCTGAAGGAGTAAAAAATAAGATGCTTTGCTATGAAGAGCACATGCTCTGACTGTAAAGCACTTATTTACTGTGTCCTGCTCACACCTGTCTTATTGGTTATCTTCTGCAGTCGCACCGTGCATGGCTTCACTGAGACTGAAAGGTCACTCATCTCTGGAAAACAGCATATTGTTTCTATCAATCCAACTGACTTCCATGAGCAAGATAACTGGCTGTGATTGGAAGTGTTAATTCTATACTGCTATATAATACAAATCAAGATTTTTAAGAACCCATGGACACCCTGTTGCAGTGGTTGCAGAAGTACAACAGCTACCACCAAATTCTTGTTGCTGCTCATTGATTTCATTTCCTGTTAGAAGAACCATTAAGGCCTAAAAATAGCAAGTTTTCTAAACACCATTCTCCAAAATGTAGAAAGGGCAGTGATGGAAGTTCCTTAAAACCTATAGCCACATGGTACAAGTGTAAATACCTTAACAAAAAGCTAAGAATTTTAAAGACCTGTACGTTTTCAATACTTTGTGTCATTTGATCCTTGAATTGTACAGATCCTCAACTGCACTGAAAAGTTGTTTGAGATAACAATTCTGGTTTATGCTAAATTAATCAGACATACTGCAAAAAGTAGCTATATGTCAATGTGTCATCTTTCTACAAAGATGAACTGCAACCTATATAACCAAAATGCTACAACTATCTCAGCCCTTGCATACATAAAGCATATTAAGAGTTAAAGGCCAAACTAGCATGTCTAATTTTTTTTTTCTAAGTGTCCAAATTCACTTCATCCTTTGCTTACCTGATGTCTTCTTTTTCTGCCCGGTTCTGACAGGTGATCTGTTAGTGCTGGAGGTTTCTGAGGATGAATCGTCATTAATGGAATCCACTTCTTTGAGGGTATCAGAGTCACTGTCTGCCACATGGCCAGCTAATTTGCTTATGTTCCCATTCTCCATTGCCTGTGTATGATGACAGTTGTCATATTAAATGACCTCAAAGTAAGAACATATTATACTAAATAATATTTAGCAAAATGTGTTCGTTTAGCTATATTAATTTCAGGTACATATCAATACTTATATTGCTTTATACATGCATCATGCACCACAAGACCTTTATGACAAATTTCTTATAAAAAAAAAAGCATGAATATATATAAGCATGTTTATATTTGAACATATTTTTTCTGCATACCTGAGCAAAGACTTTCCCAGCTTCAAGTGGTGGACAGGGCAAAGCTAAAAGACTAAGGACAAGTTTCCTGAAGACAGATGTTTGTGCAATGGTCTTGAGGACGGAACTCCAATGATGCTCCAAGGAATGTCCATTCTCGCCACTGTCTTCCCCATTTCCTTCCTCAAATAGCTGGTACTCTAAAAATTCATCTCTAACCTGGGCAGATAGCTCTGGGTTGGCTAAGAGGCCAAACTTTTCACCAAGCTCTGCAACACTTTTGCTTGTGATCTTTAACCGTCCCTCTGGGCTTAGAAGGTGAGACATACTCCTCAGGATACCATCACTCAAAGGCAGCCCCTTAGCAATGCAAGCTGTAATTGCCTTATAGAAAGTCATATAGTCATCCTGGAATGCCTCTAAAAGGTCAGTCATCTCTGCTTCCCTCTCAGCCAGAAAGTTCTCCACTCTGTCCCCACCAAAGCTCAGTTCATTGCTAGGGAGGTGCAGCTTTGTGTTCTCAAGGATTGCTGGGTCTCGTTCCTTTAGAAAACGCACCACAGCCTGAGGGTGGAGAAATGCTGATGCATAGGAGCGAAGTAGGCCACTTGCCTCCCGCAGGATCTGAACAAGGTCTGCACGAGCAAAACCTTCACGCCTTTCCAGACGATCATTAAAGGCTTTAAGTGGTCCAAAAGCATGGTCCAGGAACATAAAGGCAATCCTGAGTTTCGGATCTTCCAACTGAGAGCAGATGTATTTAGCTTTGTCATCATTCTCACTGCAGGAAGTGAAGTATGAGATCAAGTCTGTCCACATTTCAAGCAACTTGTTTATAAGTATACAAACATTTTTGCTGTTCTGGAAGAGAGTATGGACAGAGCCATTACGCACACAAACACCAGCAAACAATCCCTTAAGACTGTCATTTTTAGTGCAACATGTGGAACAGTGTTCATAAACATTAGCAATAAGCTGTTGAACCTCAGAAAAAGCCTCTACTCCCGCATTGCAGGCTGTGTCTGCCAATCTATAAAGACCACCAAGAGCCACAGCTTTTGGATTGAGTTTCTTCAGTTTCACGGAAACCATCCCAGAGAGCTCATCTTGGTCATCAACATAGAAAGCTGCCATATTGCTCACAGGTAACTCAAATCTTTCCATAATATCCTGCAAAGACTCAACAATAGCGTCAGCAGAGTCTACACGCTGAAAAATATCAAGAATCCTTATGCGATGTTTTGCAGCCTTTTCGTCAAAGAACCCCAGAAGGACGACACAGTTGTAGTTCTCCTGCTCACTCTCTTTACCTAGTGCCACTTGTCCGTATAGGTAGACACAGTAAGGGACATTCTTAGCAGCAGAAGAAATGTCTTTTGGATACTGTAATCCAAGAACATGCCTGGCGGTATGCTTGGAAATCTTCATGTGAGATGGCAAACAGTGGGTTTGAATAAAGCGCATCATGAGTTCACTACATGTGAAATTCTTGACCTGGTTTTCTTTTCTGAATGTCTTTAGTTCTTGCATTTTGTGCTTTTTACACTGCTGGTGGTGTTTTAAATCAAGCAGTCCTGAGTTAAACACAGTAATATTTAAGTCACAGATTGTACAGTATGCATAGATATCCCCCAGAGTGCTGGGCTTGATCCATTTGAAGGTTTCTTGCCACTGGGGGTCATAAGTAATAGACGTTTTTTTAGTGACATCCACATCTGAGTCAGAATCCTCCTTCCCTTCTCCTGCACCAATGATTAATTAAGATAATTAATTATGCACCATTATATTTACATTTTATAATATAATATATAATTAGAAAACCAGAACAGAAAGTATGTCTAATCTGATATCTAACCTAGTCACCTTCAGTATTGAAATTATTTATTATTTTTGTAATAATCGTAGTCTCACCAGAGGTATTGAGGTTTGTTGATGATTTTGATCTCTGGGGAGACTGAAGATTGGGTTGTGCATGTGGAATCTCTTGTCCATTACGTGCCTCAAGGGGGTTATAAACCTGTCCAGTAAAGTTAGCTTGGAAAAACTTACGGAACCACTTTAGAAAAGTAAAATTAGACCTGAATTTCCCTGTTATGAGCTCTTCCATTGGGATAGTCTGTAAAAAGATGCAAATTTGCAAATATAGATTATTATGAAATCATTCGGTTCTTATTTATATTTGGATGCAACACAAATATATAGTAAAATGTATAGTATGGTCAGACACTATGATGGGAAACCTTACTTTTGTGACACCCATTAATTTGAATCCTGTCTGCAAAAGTTTATAGTTGTGAAGAAAGTCTGCCTTGTCCTGACACTGAAACTTCACTTTGCTCATGTCCATGGACCCTGGAAAGAGCCAGTCCATCAGCTGGCAAAAACATGCCCCTGCAAAAAAAAAAGAAAAAAGTACATAATGAATTTTAATTGTTTCAAACATGCCTATGCTATTTATTTTTACGCATGACTTTGCTGTAAAACAAAACACATACCTGAGCTTATCTCTTCCATATTAGTAAACTTAGTTTGAAGGGTCCTGTTAAGCCAGGCCAGGACTTCATAGCGGCTAGATTTGTCCTGGAGCGCTTCTAGTTCCGGGTTTATAATTGTTGCCATTTTCTGGCTTCCTGTAAGACAGTTAACGTATTTAGACCTATCATCAGATGATCACTTGTGCAGCCAACCACAAAAATACATTTGAAATAATCGTTGTTTGTTGTTATATGGTTTAGACAATCATTTCTAATATAAGAATTATACCAAAGCTAGTTCTGGTCCACTCATTTGGACTATGGCAACATGCAGTGCTCTGTCTAGGTGGGGCACTGTTTTCATTGAAGGAGCAAAAACAAACACAGTATTTGACCATATTGTGTCTGAAATATCAGCTGCTCCAAAATATCCGAACTGTGGTTAAAAGCAATATCCAACTTGTGTGTTTTATAGCTGGTTGTTTATTAATCATTGTGTTATTACAATTTGTTACATATTAATTCATGTTCAACAAATATACTGTGTTGTAAGCTGCATTTACGCAACCACTACCCTATATATATATATATATATATATATATATATATATATATATATATATATATATATATATATATATATATATATATATATAGGCTGTGCAAACAAAATAGTCTGTAAAGTAAAAGCTGGCGTTTTACATTGATCTATTTACCTCTAATCAGTTCTGCCTTCAATAGCTACTGCATGTATGAAAACTATGAAAGAAACACATGACCTTTTAAAATGATGAGTTTCAGGTGTTTTATATATTTCTATAATGGGTATCTATATATATATATATTTGTGCAATATCCTTTACCAGGCAAATTTCCTTGAGGGATAAATAACGTAAATCATGCACACTTCATGTAGGTCTTCTAGGAAAACACAGAGACTATTGCACTATTTAGCACATCTGGACACAAATTCTAAATGACACATCTGTGATACATTTTTAATACAGGCTTTTGAGTTTGGATGAAAAGAAAAAAAGAAAAAGAAAGAAGAAGAAGGAACTTTGGGCTTCCTCTTGCCCTCGTCAGTTTCCAAACTTTGAGCTTTGTTTCTCCTCCCCTTTCACCGCACAGCGAGTAACGCCGAGAGAAAAAGATCTCGCGGGACAGAGTTTTTGCCGCGAACTTTCCACGCTTTGGTAGGAAGTTATTTAAGCTCTAAGGCGGCGACTTTTACTTTCAGCGTGCAGCTCGGGTTCAGATAAGAATAAAGCCGTGGGTTTGAATGAAGATGATCACCCGTTACTGAACACATAGCAAACACCAAGCTGGGACACACCGGCTTCTAATATCATGCTTCAAGTAAAAGCTTTCCGAGTTCAAATCACTTCTGCAGAACATATATTTACATAGACACTAAAATACCAGGACATTTGGGCTATTTTGTAAAACCCCGATCCTTTATTTTTGCGTATCGTTGTTTTTTGTTGTTTTTTCTTAACCCACAATCAGATCCAAACCGCTTTGTTTTCGAGTTAATCAAGTTGCAGTCGAACTGCATTGTTTATAGCCTTCCACATAAACACCAAAGACACCAATGTTACTCAAAATGCTAATAACACTATTATAAGCAGTATTACTACACGTAGGATTTTGTGTTTTATTGTATCAAGCCGGCTTTGATAGCCTTTTGTGTTAGAACTGTGTCTTTGTGTGTTAGAGGATAGCATTTGCCCATACATTCACTCCTAGTGCTACAAACAGACAGTGGCGTACAAAATGTTCACGCTTTCTGTGGTTTAATCAAAAGTGATCTGGAAATGTGTTAACACGCGGTTCTTTATAAAACTGAATGCAGTCCTACCTCTGCTTGCTCTTGCTCCCGAAGGCCACTAGGCTCTACTATAGAAACTAATCCCCAATGCATTGCATAGCTGCTGCTCTCACCCCCGGACATCCCCCAACCTATTCACTGTGCTGGATGTTATTGGTGCGGAAGGATGGAGTGGGCGGTCACTCCACGATGCTAGATTTTAGTTAGTAAAATACGCGATCACGTGGCGATGTCTACTCGAATTACTATGATAGTACTGATGTGATAGCCACTCGATCCGTATTGGAGAAAAGTGCGAGTAGTACGCGTTACGTACGGACTGGGTATTTTCAATCATGCTAATGCCTTAATACGATTATTGTATAAATACAATGAAGGCACACCCATGCTGCTGATGAAGTTAACGTAATAGAGAAAAATCAGCCCATGTGCGTGAGCGTTGCTTTGTCGCGTGCTCTCTGATTGACCTTATTGCTATATTATTTATTTCTTTGTTTGTTTGACGAATAAGCTAATAAACGAAATCGCCACTGAATAATGACCGATTACGTCTGAGACGACGTTGTGAAATCTTAGTTGTGTCACGTTTTAAAAGTGAGCCTCGTGTTGCACAATCGCGGCTTATAACATGATTAACTATTGTGCTGTAAGCATGTCGTTACCTAACTCTCTAATAAAGGCACGTTTAATTAAGGCAAGTCGATTTTTCCGTCTTTAATTAATTGGGTTGAATCGATTTTTTATCGTTATGTGTATGTATCTGGTAGAGATCCACTTTGATGACCGTATTCTTTGTTTACTTTTTATTCCCTAATTCGGATGAGGCTTCTCGTGGTGCTTGGAGTGCAATGTGGAAGCAACCGGGCATTTCACTGTCCATGTAGTTTTGTATAATTAAGGCTAATTAGTGAAGAAGGCTGTCTAGGTGAATGTTAAATAATCCTTAACGAAAGTGCACACGCGAAGGTTGTAACGCTGTGAGGAACATGGCGGCGCGCCACAATTCTCTCCGGTTCACTGAAATGGAAGGTCTCTAAACGCGGATGTCAAGGCTATAAACGCTTATATACTTAAACGTGATAATAATGCAGAAGTAGGCTCCCTGAAAAGTTTTAAAACGAGGTTTAGTTATTTTTGTGAGCAAACACAAAACTGCGGAATATGTGTACCACATTCTGTGTAAATACCTAAAACAAAGGAGTGTTGCATGTAGTAAACAAAAATATATAGCAAATTAAGCAAAACAAGGAACAATTGAGATTACTGTTATTATAACTTTCAATTGTGCTGCACTGTGGATGTTTGTGAACATGATGAGCGTATTGTTCTTAGTATTGGACACTATGCCTTATTACTTTCGAAACAAAAAAGAGTAAATCTGGAAACCCATTTCCACAAGGTTTCAAATGTAAAAAAAAAATGCATCCTATTCTTAATGATATATAGTATATGTTGACTTATTTCAAATGGTATTGACATAATCATTCATAATGCTGCCTTTTCTCAAAATGTTGATATATGATTCTAAGTCTGTGCAAATAAAGTGTCCCTCGTAAGCTAGGTTAAAGGCGCAGACCAAAATGTGTGGCTTTCCTTTACCAAGAGCTTAAAGGACCTGTATTTACACCATGACTCCAGGACAAGCAAATTAGGTCTGCCGTATTAGGTCCGCCTCTTCTTTATCACTTTTAAATCTAGTTTATGAAACCATTTTTATTCTATTGCTCTCAAAAAAAAAAAGCCTAATCGTCACACTGGAAGTTTTTATTGTTTTTTTACTTGACTGCATGCATTTTAAATGTGTATAATTCCTTAAACTTTTATATATATATATATATATATATATATATATATATATATATATATATATATATATATATAATTAAGCTGCCTCTGATTATACAACACTGGTGTGCTATGTGCTTTAGAAATAAACTTGATCTGAATTGGCTTGACTGACTATTATTTGCAAAACACACAGTACACAAAACCAGTTTTTCCTGTTAAGCATACACATCTGTTTAACAAACAAATCATCTTTAGTTATCTACATCACTCCCATTTCAAGTGTGAATAGAAGGTGCATTGTCAGAAGGTAGGACCAGGGTTTAGAGCGTTTAGAGTCTCCTCTTAATAAATCAAAGACTTGTCTTGCAAACATATTCTGCAGATAGGAAAGTTTAAAATTCAGTGTAATAAATGGCATTATTTTGACATACCAAGCCAAATATGTTGGCATAATAAATCAGAATTTTCTTCTTGCTTTTGTTAAACAACATGACATGTACTTAAGCTATAAATAAACTACTAGCTATAATAGAAGAACTGATAAAGAACATGATATTCATAATGTGCCATATGGTAGTAAATCTAATCACTAGATCAATATTAAGATTATTAATCTGATTATTTAAAAAGAGCATCAAGAATCACACAGAGAATGGCTCCACATGTATATTGCTGCAGCTACTACTACTACTACTACACTACCAAGACTACATTAATAGTTTACAAATGAACACAAAACAGAACAAACTCAAAAGGCATACACAAAAGCAACAACCTCAGTCTGAGAATGATGTGTCTGATTTACCTTCAGCAGAAAGAAAAATAATAAAAAAATTTGCTTTTCAAGGTCAGACCTCTGTCTTAGCTCTGCTGAGACTGGAGAGAGACTAAGTCATTGGCCAAGCTATATTGTCAGAATAAATTTACAATTCAAATCCAAAAAAAGGAGCTCTCAGTAAATGAAAATGAAAGTGCTCAGCACATATAGGTCATCACTCAACCAGTAGCATCCTACATGAAAGAAACCCTTCTAACAATAACCAAAAATGAACAAAACAAAGCACCTCTTGTTAAATATAGCACTCGTACCATGTCACTAATTTTCCGTTTTAGTGTGTAGCAGCTGCTCTTGTGTGGTTTTGTTTGGATTTCTTGTAATGTCTTTTCACTGATTCATAACCCTGTTAAGTT